>NW_023643406.1:0-9249 GCF_015228065.2 Penaeus monodon | reverse complement strand
TTTATTATCTTTTTTTTTAAAAAAAAAAAACCCAACCCCCCTTTTTATAGGGGTTAGGGAATATATATATTATATATAATATATTATTATATATTGGAAAAATAAAATAACAATATATATTATAATTATAAAATAAAATATAATATTATATTTTATAATTATACATACAAAACCTATCTTATATATTATATTAATATAAAAATTTATTATATATAATAATATTAATTATATTATTTTTGTGTGTTTTCGTATTTCTAGGGTTTTTATTTATAAAATTATTTTAAATTATTATAATATTATAATATATATTATCTTATATAATTATTATCACAAAATGGGATGCTCCGCTCCCTTTTAAGCTGGAAGGGGCATGAAGAGTCTATGTGGCGGCCTCTTTTTAACCCAGGTGTGTGTCCTGACAAACCTTTCTGAATTATTTTTCCCAAATTTTGACAAAAATGGGATGCCAGCAAACGGAAAGCTGGAAGGGCAAAAGATCTATTGTGCCCTCTTTTAACCCAGCGTGTGTTCCTCGATAATCCATTTTGAATTATGTTTCCCCCTTTGTAAAATAGAGAGAATGTTTACCAAAAAAGTAAACCCCGGGGCACTCTCCGTAAAAAGGAACTGGGCCCTCCCACTTCCCACCCCAAGAGCATCCAACATGAAAACTACAATTAAGATCTGCGGCCCAGGCGGCTCAAACATAAAAACCTACGTTTTTAAAAAAAAAAAAAAAAAAAAAAAAAAAAAAAAAATCAAGTCATGCGGTAAATAGAATGGGACTCGGAAAAAAAAAAAACCGGGCGGAAGGCAATGGCAAACCACCGCTCAAAATTGCTAAAAAAAACATGGGGCCCTGATCTAAAGGCCGCGGTGCCCGAGGGCTAGAGCGTCGGCTCGGGGCGGCCCCAAAGGGAATCAGTTCGGGGTTCGATCACCGGCCGGCGCGTTTTTCCTTGGGCAAAGGGGCTTTACCTCGATTGCCTACCTGGCCCCTGGGGGGCAAGCCGCCCAGTCAGTGCTGGGCCCAACCCCCCGGGAAAAAAAAAGAAATGATTACCTAAAAAGGTAACCGGCACTCTCCGTGAAAAGGAAATGGGGACCCCACCCGTACTCACCCAAAACTCAAACATGAAAAAAATACAATTAAATACATGCTGTGACCCGGCGGGTCAGAATGAACCCACCGTTAAAAAAGGAAAAATATATAATTTTGTACATATATATATATTTTTAATAATTTAATTTAAAATTTTTTTACTTACTTATATTTTATAAAATTTTAAAATTTTAAATTTAAATTTTTATATAATATAACATATATATTAATTTGTTTTTTTTTTAATTTTTAAAATTTTATTTTTTATTTTATATATATATTAAAAACCCCCCAGCTATACGACACACACACATCAGAGAGAGAGAAGGAAAAGGAGGGGAGAAAAAAAATGTTTTCAAAGGGTGTGGAAATCGGAGCGGTTTTTTTACAAGGCCAAAAAAATAAACACTACACAGTGAAAAAAAATCCCCTTTGGGGGAAATTTTTTTTCTTTACAACCCAAAAGGGTTTAGAATAATTTTATATATATGTATATATACATTTAATATAATAATTTTTATTATATATATATTTGGGATGTATATTTATTATAAATATATTAATATATATATATATATATATATATATATATATATGTTCATACGAATGTATATGTATACTGTTGTAAAATATAAAATAAATATTATTTATAAATATATAATATATAATAATATATATATATATATGGTGTGTGTGTGTGTGTGTGTGTGGTGGTGTTGTGTTGTGTGGGTTTTTAGTGTGTGTACATAATATATATATATAATATATATTTAATTATATATTTATATAAAATATATATATATATAATATTCATACAACCCATACTCACCCCCAAACCCCACATAATACATGAATAGTATAATGTATATTTTTTTAATTTTAAAAATATGGTAATATGCTATATATGTTAAAATAGTGTTATAATTTTGCATATATAAATGTTTTGGTGTATTTAAATATTTATATTAAAATTATTATAAATATTATATATATATATATATATATATATTGTGTTGTGTGTGGGGTGTGTGTTGTGTGTGTGTGGTGTGTGTGTGTGTGTGTGTGTGTGTGTTTTGTGTGTGTTGTGTGGTGTGTGTGATAAACCCACACACAACACACAGCAAAAACATTTTTGGTCCTAACCCCGGAAAAATAGAGAGAAGATTATAAAAGGTAACCCGGCCTTCCGGGAAAGGAACGGGGACCCTACCACGTACTCATAAAGATAATCACAACGGAAAATAAAATTAAAGTATCTTGCTGTGACCAGGGCGCTAAAAATTAATATATTATATATTTATAAAATATTTTTTAAATTAATATATATATAATATATATATATAAATATATATGATTAATTTTGTATTATATTGATTTATAAAATTGTAATTTTATGCATATATTTTATTTTATATATAATATTTATATATATATATATATATATATATATATATAGATTTATAATGTTTGTGTGGTGGTGTGGGGTGGGGGGTTGTGTGTGTGTGTGTGTGTGGTATGGGGGTTGTGTGTGTGTGTAAATTCCCTTTTCTCGCGTTCTTTTAAACTGTAAATGGCTCGCAAAATTTAAAAAAACTCAGTAGTCTCGCCCAATTTTCTTGGCTCATATAAGATTTTGATAACAACTTATTATCGGGGGCTCGATTTTTGAAACGTTTTCGAAATCGGATTCCCCGCTTTTTTTAAATCGCACATTCATCTGCGAGATAGAAAGTTTTTACTCTTCCGTTTCTCAACAGGATAGGCCGTAATCATTAAAAGTTCCGTATAAACCCCTCCTCGAGAAAAACGGCACCTGTTTAAAGGGGTAGAATTGATAATGTTTTTACTATCGAAAAATTTTTATAAAGTTTGGGTTTAAACTCAATCAGCTAGGGTGCCTTGAGATTCTCCCCGGATTTTCATATACTAGTAAGGTTGTCCGGGTTTTAAATAGGGGAGACCGGTAGAGTTTTTAGAAAAAAATATGAAATAAAAAGGGGTGTTAATTTGCCCGAGATCAAATGCGGTTTCGTTCATTTACGTATGAAAGTCACCAGCCCAGCTGGAAAACGCTAAAAAATTATAAACAACTAATTCGACGAAAAAATGCTTTAAATTTCAAAAAAAATTTCCCAATTTTTTTTTGAGGTGGCAGGGGGCTTTTGATGACCCGACCCCCGTTATTTAGCAAACCTTCCTAACTCTTCGGCCTTGAACCCCCCTCCCGAATGATTAGCTCTTGTTCGTTCTGTCTTTTACCACATATATTCTTGTCCCAAAATTTTATTCTTGTATCCATTTCGTTTTTTTTCGTCGAAAAGGGAAATCGTGAAGAGTTTAAACGTTTTGATTTAGTTTCCTTTCTTACTGGGCTGTTTTTTTTTTTATCTTTCGTCCGATATATGTTTGGTTGTGTTCATGTCAAATATATATATATATATATATATTATATTATTATTATATTAATATATAAATAATATAGTATATATATTATATAATTATATTATATATATAATATATTATATATATATATTAAAATAAAAATTAACTATATATAAAAATAAAATTATATATAAAATATATTATATATTATTATATATATATATTATATATATATATATTTAAATTATAATATATAAAACATAAAATTTTAAAAATTATTTATATATATATTATATATATTTAATATACTTTATATTATTATTTTATATATATACACACTGCAGGTGTGTAGCCCAAGTCAGTGCCGGGTAAATAGAGATGGGATGGGAAAAAAAAAAAACCCGGGCGGAAGGCAAGGGCAAACCACCCTCAAATTTGCCAAAAAAAATCATGGAAGCCCATGATCGTCAAGGCCGCGGGGCCGAATAGTTAAGGTCGAACTCAACACGTCACGCAGCAATTTTCGAGGGTTGGGTCCCGGCCGGCGCGTTCTTCCCTTGGGAAAGGGAACTTCACCTCGTTGCCTACCAGCCCTGGGGGGCCCAAGCCAGCCCAGTCAGTGTGGCCCCAAGCCCGGAAAAAATAGAGAGAATGTTACCAAAAGGGGTAACGCGCCTCTCCGTGGAAAGGAATGGGGCCCCTACCACGTACTCACCCAAAGCATCACAAAAGAAAACTAAATTTAAGTATCTGCTGTGACCACGGCGGCTCAACATGAACCTCCCGTTAAAAAAAGAAAAATCAGGGTGTGTGTGTGTAGACAGATATATATATATATAATATATATATATAATATATAATAATATAATTTATTATATTAATAAATATATTCATATACATAATTCATATAAATATTAAATTATGTAAGTAATGATATATTTTAAATAATATATTATATATAATATATTTATATATTATAATATAATATATATGAATATATGATATATATGCAATAGTATATGTTATAAAACATATCATAAATATTATTATATGTTTACATATATGCGATATATAAAAACACACACACACAAAACCCCGTGTTATTATATAAAAATTTAATAATAATATTATAAATAATAAATAATAAATATATATTATAATATAATTTTAAAAGCATATTTCATGCATATATGATGATACATAAAAGGTTATTATAATATAATTTTATATATATTTTTATATAATATATTATATAAAAATTAATATATATATATATATATATTTATATGCAAAAATTAAGACACTGAATAATTCTGGAAAGAAAAGAAATATTTTTAAGATGGGGGAACTCGGAGCGGTTTTTTTTACAAGGTACCATTAAGAAAAAACATACTGGGAAAAAAAAGCCCCTGGGGAGGAATTTATTTTTTAAAACCCCCAAAGGTTTTAGATAATGTATATATACATATATAATTATATATAATATATATATATAATAAAATATAATATTAATTATATATATAATTGATATAATATTAACATTATATATATATATATTTAAAAATATATATATATATATATATGTATAATAATATTATATACAATAAATAATATATATATAAAATTTATAATTATATATAATATATAATATATACATATGTACATTGTATGTATAATACACTCACACCCCCCCATAGAAGCACACACCAGCACCACGCACACAAAATTTTAATATAAAAATTAATTATTATATATAAAATTATATATATAATATATATATGAAATGTATAAAAAATATATATAATATATTATTAAATATTTTTTTTAAAAATAAAATATAGAAAGTATAATTTATATATAAATATATAATAAAAATTAAATATAATATATATATATAAATTTTGAAATGAAAAAATAATATATAATATATATATTAATATTATATAATATGCATATATATATAATTTTTAAAATAATATAATGAAATTTAAAAAAAATTTAAATATGTATTAATATTTAAAATTATATATAAATATTATATATATTTTAAAATATATTATATAATTTTAAAAAAATTTTGTATGTATTATTAATTTATGTGTGTCTAATAAATATATATATATAATTTAAAATATATTATATTATAAATATATATATATCTATCATCTATCTATTTCTATCTATTACATCTATTAATGTAGTATTTTATTTATGATATTGTATATTTTTTAGGTATATGTTTTTGTTTTTGCATTATGTAATCATATAAACGCATATGTTTAATAAAATTTATTATAAATATATATATATTATTAATATATATATATTTATATATAATATATATATATATATATATTTTTAATTATATTATATATATATATTAATATATATATGTGTGGGTTTGGTGTGGTATGTGTTGTGGTGTGTGTGCGTTGTGGTGTGTGAATGTGTCTGGTGTTTGTGTCTTTTAATTTTGGGGGGTCTTATATGATATGTATTGGGGGTGGTGTGTGTGTGGTGTCCCTGGTGTGCGGTGAATTTTAACTTCCCCTATATCGAATAACCCCAAATAATAATAAAAGATCGGGTCACGAGAAAAGAAGGAATCTCAAAGCTTTTAATCACATTATATTTGACAAAAAACCTTTTTTTTTTTAAGCTTTTTGGATGGATATTCAGATCAGGGATATATTTTTTTTAAGAATTTTTTTTGGTATTAAAAATTTTCTTTTAGAAATTCCTTCTTCATTTTCTTGCCTGTCAGGGATTTTCACGGTTTCAAAATGCTGACCTAGTGAAGATATTGCAAGGTTTTATGTGAAAAATGTGGCACGCGGCAGTTGAGAGAGAAAAATTTCTTTTTTATTTTAGTATGTGCATATGTGCGTGTGTTTATGTTTATTTATAATTTTTTATATATATAAATATAAAATATATAATATATAAAAAATAAATAATATTAATATAAATTAAAATTTTAAAAATATAATATATATATTATATATTATATATATTTTATATTATATATATATATAATAATTAATAAATTTTGTTGTTTTAATTAAAAATATATATATTATATATATATATATATATATATATATATTTATATTTTAATTAATAATATATTAATATATATTATATATAAATATATTTTATAAATTTTATATATTATAATATATATAAAATATATTATATTTATATAAATATATAATTATATATATTTTTTTTTTTTTTTTTTTTTTTTTTTTTTTGGTTTTTTTTTTTTTTTTTTTTTTATTTATTATATTATATATATAATAAAATATATATATAATATATATATATAAATAAATTATAATATATATAAAAATTATATAATTTTAAAAAATATTTTTAAAAATTATTAATATATTATTAAAAAATATATATTTTATATTTATAATTATTATAATATAATTTAAATTTTAATATTATATTTATATTAATACTTACACTATGTTTGGTATGGTGGAATATAAAAAAAATTTTATATATATAATTAAAATATAAATTTTTATTATATATATATAATATATATATATATAATTATTATAATATATATATAATTTTAAATATATATTATATTAATATATTATAAAATTTAAAAAATTATATATTTTATATATATATATATATATATATATATATATAAAATTTTATTTTATTTTTGTGTGGTGTGTGTGTGTGTGGTGGTGTGTGGTTTTGGTGTTTGTTAAATTTTAACTATTGTAGAAAAAATGTCTTCCATTGGGATCAAATTCCTTCAAAACCATGTTGTTTAAAAATTTTTTGGGGGGTGTTTTAAATGTTATGCAAGCGTTTGTATTGTGGGGGGAAAATTTTGTAATTGAAAATTATGTTTTTTTAATGAAGGGGGGGTGGTTTTTGGGGTAGGAAAGGGTTAGATTTATAAACTTGCCCCTAAAGGGGTTTTAAACATTATCAAAAAAATAAAAAATTTTATGTTGTTTTATGAAAATTTTTTTGAACAATCAAGTAAAATAACGATTTTAAAAAAATTTACCTTCTTTCATGACAAATATATCTAGATATTTCCCCCATACTACAACAAGAACAGTTAACAGAAAAAGTTTTAGATTGACAGGGTTACCATTTTCCCGGTCCCCTACAAAATTTTGTAGCACACATACATGACATACCCCACACACCACACACACATACACACACACACACACCACACACACACACCACAACACACACCCCACACCTAAAATTTCACACACACACACACACCACACATCACACAACACGCCCCCAAAACATACACACACACACACACACACAACACACACAAACAAACACAAACCCCCCACACCCCCCCACAAAAACACCCCCCCCACACCACAAAAACAAGCACAAACACCCCCACAAAACAAAACACACACACAAAACACACACATACAAACACAACACACACACACGACAACCAACAAAAACAAAACACAAAAAGCACAAACAACAACACCAAAAAACACAAAAAAACACACACCACAACAACACAAAAACACACACACACACACAAAAAAAAAAAACAACCAAAAAAACAATATTTTTAAAGGGCTCTTGGAAAGAAAAAGGTTCAAATTGGGCTCTTTTTGAGGGGGAAATTAGCCCTCCTTTTTAACCCTAAAAAATTTTTTCCTCCCTTTATATTGTAACCTTTACCCCCCCCATTTTTATTTTTAAAATGAAAAAGAAGGGAAAAGTTGCCCAAGGAAAAAAAGAAGGGGATTGGAAACCCCAAAAAAACACACCACACACACCAAATACACTCCCCAAATTTTTAAGGGTTTGTTTTTTCAAATTGCAGTTAGGTTTTATCAAAAAATATTAATTTCAACATTTTAAATTTAAATAATATTAAAACAAATTTTTTTGTAAGAAATTTTATAATTTAAAAATTAGTGTAAAATATATTTAGAGAGGCCATTAAAATAATACTTTTGAATATTTAAAATATATTAAATTAATAAATATATATATATATTATATAATTATATAATATAATTTATAAAAATTTCAAAAAAAGGCTTGCCCCTTAAACAATTTTCAGGCCCAAACAACAGGCCCTTGGAATTCTTTCCCAAATGCCCGGGAAAAAAAAAAGTGGCCCCCGGTAAGTTTTTTTTTATGGGGGCGATTTGGTTCAAGGCCCCTTGGGGGCCCGGGGGTTGGCCCCCGGTCAAGGATTTCCCGGGGGGATTGGGTTCAGACCCCCGCCCCTTTTTTTTAAAAAATTCAAAGGGTCCCCCTGAAAACGCAATTGTAGAAGTCAAACGCAAAGGCAAGGGGAGCCCGCCTGGCCAAATTTATTGAAGGGGGGTCCGATTGGGAAAAGGGGGAAAAAAATAATTAATAATAAAAAAAAAATTATAATGAAAAGGGTTAAAAAAAAAAAATAAAAAAAAAAATAAAAATAAAAAAATAAAAAAAAATTTATATATATAAATTATATATATATATAAAATATATATAAAATTTTATTATATATATTTTTTTTATTGGGGGAATTTAATATATTATATTATTTTTTTTTTTTCTTATTTTAATTTAAAATTTTTGTTTTTTGAGGGGGGTAAATGATATAAAATTTTTTATCTTTTTTCTTTTTTTTTTATTTTTTTTTTCCCGGGGGTTCTATTTTGCGGGGGGTCCCATTATTAAATTGTTTTTTACTGGGCTTTGGAGGATACTGGTGGCCCCGTCCCCCGGGAGAGGCCCCG
>NW_023643405.1:0-7500 GCF_015228065.2 Penaeus monodon | reverse complement strand
TTTATACCCGTATTAAAACTTTTTTAACTGATTTTTTTTTCCCTTTTTTAATTTTTTTTTTTCTATTAGTGAAGCCAAAAGGAAAAAAAAAAAGTGGATTGTTTGTCAAGACTGGGCGAAATTGGTTTTTAATTTTGGTGTTGTTAGTTTTTATCGAGGGGGTATTCCATCATATTATAATTTCAGTGTTTGTTTTTTGTACTTTTCATTATTTTTCAATATAATAATTTGATGTGATTACTATTTTATAAAAAAAACAGTTTAAAAACTTCCCCCATCCCAGATCCCTTTTTTTTTTTTTCAGTTTTGGGATCAATAGAGATCATATGATAAGATGAATAATACTACCACCCTAATTATTTTTTATCCGGGTTATATTTATATATATCTGAAAAACATCAGGGTTTTTTAGCACTACCCCTTCATTCTGCTAAAAAGTTACGGAAAAAAAAAAAAAATGAATAACCTATCCAAAAAAAAACAGAGTGTATGCTAAATCGTTTTTCTTTGTTTTATAAATTTTTTTTTGTTCGTAGCCTGCTTCTTCCTCAAAAAAAAGCATTTTTTATTAAAAAAATAAAAAAAAAAAAAATAAAAAAACGCCCAAGATTTGGGGCAAATGGTTAAAAAAAAACACGAAGAGAGAAAAGGGGAGGTTAAAAAAAAGTTTTTTTGCATCAAACAACTTTAGCCTTGCATAGTCTGGGTAAAAACCGGGGGTATCATCTGAATTCTCTGTGGGGGCATCATTGGGGAAAAAATCTCTATTTATAACTACATGCATTAGGGGTAAGTAAAAACTCGGGGGTTTAGAGGTTCCTGGACCAAGACCCCAAATTTTAGGACTTTTGGGGAAGCAAAAAAACGAACTGCTGGAAAAATGAGCACCTCGAAGTCAAATAGATTTTAAGAATATAATTTTTTTTCCAGGGCCCCTGAAGTCAACAAAAAAGAAAAGGTTTTGCAAAAGAAACCTGAGCCCCGATGAGGGGGTATTGGAGATCCCAGTTTGTTGTGCAGAAGTACCAAGCTATGTATCTCCATAAAAACCCTGATTTTCCTTTTTTTCTCATGACACAATCGGCAACCCAATATGGGGTTTTTTTCCCCAAAGGGGGCTTGCATCAAATCTGGGGAAAATTCACAAATTTATAGTTTGCTCCACACAATCTACATACAGCCCCCTAACACACACACTTGTACGGTATTTATCGATTTTTTTTTTTTTTTGGGTTTTTCCGGGGGAATTTGAGGTTTTTTTTGTTTGAGTCCTTAAAAGCGCCGCTTTTCAGCGGGCGCCGCGACCCCCTCCTGATTTCCCCCCGATTGCCCGACACCAACAAGGGATTTGACGGAATTACAACGAAGAGGGGGGGTGATAGTGTAGTTTTTGGCTCTGACTTGGCCCCCCTCGGACTAAGCTGGGGGCGACGGCACCTTTGGCTGCGGTTACTCTGTTAACTACGGGGTCGTAGCATGCGGAAAAAAAGCCCCCCCCCTTTTCGAAGACGTAGGGGACCGTTTCGTCTTGGGGTCTTATACTACGGGGGAATTATACAAATTTTGATTTTTTTTGATAGATGCTTACGCTTTGCAAAATAAGGCAGTATCAAACAATATTTCCATAAAAAAATATATTTTTTTTCTTTTATAAAATAATATATATATATATTTTATATATATATTTATATATATTTTTTTTTTTTTTTTTTTTTTTTTTTTTTTTTTTTTTTTTAATTTATGTATGAAAATGATCTGTGAGCCCGTACCTCACTCGGATGGCGCCATTTTTGTTTACATGGGCACTTTGTTTGTCCCCGGGGCAGGGGGAGGGCAGTCCTTTGCATACGGAAACGCCCCCCCCCCAAAAAAAAAAAAAACAAAAAATGCATTGCGATAAGGCTTACTCCCCCACCCCCCACACCAAAACCGCCCCCACACACACACACACACACACACACAACACACACACACACACACCACACACACACAAACAAAAACACAAACAAAAACCAACCCACATACACCCACCAAAACCCACCTCCCCCACAACCTCCAAAAACCCCCCCCCCCCTCCAAGCACACTCACCCCGCGTTTTTACACACCCAATATAAAGAATGTGCTGGTATCCTCCATAGTTACACATGGCGGAGATTGTACCAAGCGGCCTGGCTGGAATGTCGAAAGTACGAGTGTGGTTTTTAAAAAATCCGCCAAATGGAATGTCTCAAGTCCCTGGGGTAAAAAAACGGGTTTTTAATATTGGCGTAGTTTTAGAAAAATTTTCAACTTTTTTTTTATCTTTTTTTAAGGGGATGTTTCCCCGGGAAAAAAGGGGCAAACCTTTTATCAGGGGTTATCATCATAGTCCTTTATCTTCCCATTTTTATTATTGTAATAATAATAAATTATCATTATTCTTTATCATTCTTTTTTTTTTTTAACCAAAAAAAAGGGGGAGTTGGCGATCATGGTTTTCCCTGATTTTCTTGGCAATTTAGCGCGGTGGTTTGCCGTTGTTTCCCCGCCCGGGGTTTTTTTTTTATCGATTACCACCCTCTATTTACCCTTTTTTTCGGGGGACGGCCTGGGGTGGTTTTTGAAACCCAGGGGCTAGGAGGCAATCAGGTGAAAGTTCCCCTCCCCCAGGGAACAAGCCCCGGCCGGTGACCAAACCCTCGAAACTCAGATTGCCGTCGTGACGGGTTTGAGTCCGATCTCAAAAAACCATGGGGCCCCCGCGGCCTCTTAAATAAAAATTACATATTTTAAAAGGCCCAAGCGCAAATGTAAAAAACCCTTTGGTCAGGTTCAGGGGGGGGCTTCGGGGTGTTTGGGGGGGCCCAGATCGCAAGCGACGAACCTGCGCTCCCCTTTGTCGGAAGCTCGTCGCGAGGTGTCACCACAAGAAAAACCGTGATCAGAGCTCCATGATCGATATTTTCCCGGCGGGTAAGTGGGGGCGTAAAATTGCTTCTTGGCACTTTCCAGGGGTTTTCCCGGGGCCCCCCCGGTTTTCCACCCCCCCCCCCCCAAACCCCTTTTTTTTGGGGTCGGCTTAAGAAACCCTGGGGGGGGACATTTTTTTAAATTTTTCCGGGGACCGGGGGGGATTTTTTTTTCGGGTTTTTAAAAAAAAAACCAGGCCAAAGTGTCTGGCACTCCCCATCCCGGCTTTTCGTTGGGCCGGGGAAAAAAAAAAGGCCGCACTGGTGGTTTGCTCAAGGCCTGCAAAAACATCCCGGGGAAGAATGCCCCTGCAACGGAGGTTTTGTTCGCTCGAAAAAAAAAAAAACCCAAAAGACTTTAAATTATGGTCACAAAAAAACCCGAAAGAAATACTACATTTAAAAAAAACTTTTTTTAATTGCAGTTTTCATCCAAAATAATAATTAATTATTATTATTTATTATCATTATTTATCATTTATCTATTATTAATTACCCTGATCATTATCATTTTCAAATTAAAGTTTTTATTTTTGTTTTTATTATTTTTGTTTAATTATTTTTTTTTAAATAATAAACATTTTTTTATATTATTATTATTTATTTAAAATTTAAAATTATAAATTTTATTAATTATTTTATATTTATTATTATTATTTTATTATTTTTAATTTTATTTATTATTATTTTATTATTATTTATTATTTTTATTTTTATATTAATGATTATTATTAAAAATTTTTTGTTTTTTTTTTTAATTTTTAATTTTTTAGTTTTTAAAATTAAAATATTAAACTAATAAAATAATTTAAAAAACAATTTTTAATAAAAAAAAAAAATAATAAAAATAAAATAATAAAAAAAAAAAAAAATAATAAAAAATAAAAAAATAAAAAAAATTTTTAAAATTTTTATTATTTTTTATTTTAGTTACTTTATTATTTATTAACATTTCTTTTTTCAATTTTTTATTTTCATTTTATTATTTTGTTATTTTATTTCTATAATTATTTTATATTGTCATTATGTTATTATTATTTTTGTTTTTGTTGTTGGTTTTTACATTTTTTTATTATATCATTTTTTTTTTTAGATGTTGAAATAAAAATGATGATAATAATAAAAAAAAAAAAAAAAAATAAATATAATAATTATAATTATTATTTTTTACTATTTCATTATCCCCCATATTATATTTATATTTTCTTAAAATTTGAATTTTTGTATTAAATTAATTATTATTTATATTATTTATTTTTATTATTATATTTAAAATTATTATTATTTTATTGTTATTATTTTTTTGTTATTATTATTTATTTTATTTTATTTATTATTATTTTTGTTATTATTTTATTTTTGTTGTTGTTGTTTTTGTTGTTGTTTATCTTCTTATGTTTTTCATTTTATTGTTATAAAAAAATTTTAAAAAAATAATAATAATAATAATAATTATTATTTTTATCATTAATTATCCCATTTTATATCATTTTTTTTATCATTTTATTATATATTATTATTATTATTTTTTTATAAAATTTTTTTATTATTTTTTAATTTTTATTTTTTTTTTTTAAAATTTAAAAAAATTTTTTTTTTTTTTTTAAATTTATTATTAATTTATTATCATATATTAAAAATTATAAAAATAAAATTTTTTTTTCCTTTTTTTTCTTCTTCTTATTTTAATTTTTTTATTATTATTTTTTTTTATTACATTACTATTACTTTCTATTTCATTATTCTTTTTAAAATTATTATTTTTTTTTTTTTCATTATTTTAAAATTCTATTTTATTTTATTCATTATCAATTATAATTTTTATTTATCATTATCCTATTTTTAATTATTATATTATTATTATTATATTTTATTATTATTATTTTAAATTTATTATAATTTTTATTTTTTAAACATTATTTTTTTCATTTTTTATATAAAAAATTTCTTTTTTAGGATAAAAACATAAAAAACGGGTAAAGAAAAAAAAAAAAAAAAAATAAGAAAAAAAAAAAGGTAAGAAAAAAGAAAAAAAAAAGAAAAAAAGAAGAAGAAGAAAAAAAAGAAAAAAAAAAGGGGAACAAAAAAAAATAAAACACAAGCAAAAAATTTGTTTTAAAAGGGATTTAAACTTTTGTTTAGCTTTTTTGGGGGATATACGCGGAAAAAAAAATATTTTTTTTGTTTTCAGGATTTTAAAAATTGAATGGGGTTATTTCGTTTGTATGTACAAACCATTATCATAATTATCTGCTTTCATCCAAATTTTTAGAATAATGATTATTAACTATTTTATTATTACTATTTTCTATTTTTCTATTATTTATTATTTTTATTATTATTAATTATTATTATATTTTATTTTATTGATCATTATTTTTCCATATTTATTATTATTTTATTATTTATTATTTATTATTATAGTAAAAAAAAAAATATTATTATTGTTTGGTTATTTTTTATTTTTAAATTTTTTCATTCATTAATACCCATTTTATTATTATATTCTATTAAAATTTTTTATTTTATTATATTATTCTTTTAATTTTTATTTAAATTATATAAAATTTTAATTATTTTATTTTAACATTAATGTTTATGTTAAATTTATTTTTTTTAATTATTATTTATATTATTTTTTTTTTATTTTTTAAAATTTTCAAAATTTTTTTTCCCAAATTTTTATCATCATTTTTTATTTGTCGTTATCTTTTATCACTTATTTTTTATAAATTTATAAGATAAAATTTTTTTCTTGTTGTGGTGATATAATGTTTTTAAAAAAAGTTATCTAGAAAGAAACAGGTAAAAAAAAAAATATAATCAAGATGACAAAAAAAAAAAAAAAAAAAAAACAGGAAACAAAAAAAAAAAAAAAAGACAAGAAAATGTCTTGAAATTAAATAATTTCTTTTAAACAAACAGGTTCATCTTTCCCCCTTTAAATTTTAATCGACTTTTTTATTCCTGTTTTTCCCGTACGGGCCTTCTTTTTTTTAAGTTCAAATCAGAATAATAAAAAATTTTAGACCCCCTTTGTACCGTAGAACAAAAAAAAGAAAAAGCGGGTTTAGTGTCGTCAGTTTTTTTGGTCTAAATTACATGGGGGGGTAAAAACTGCTTGTTTTTTCGTAGATCCAAAAAAAGGTTTTATTTATGGGGAGGGATTCATTAGAAGGGAAACAGGGGGGTACGGAGGGGGAAAGGGGGGTATAGAACGAGAGGAGTTGCAGAATGGGTTGAAAAAAATTGTAAAGGGGAGAAGGAAGTTGAGGGGGGATATGTGTTTTATGAATGAATGTTTAAGAGGGGGGTATCTTAAACACGGATAGTATAGTGTTTTACGGGGACATTATGTTTAGTCATCATTTTTGTTTGTTTTTGTTAATGTTGCTATTTTCGAAGGAAATCATAAAAGTTGAGAAAAGACAGTTGTGTTTAAACAGGATAAAAAGGAGAGAAGGGAGGTGTAAAAACATGGTTAGTATTACGTAGAAGAACAGCAGATGTTTTAACTGGATCAGTGCCAAGGAGGAAAAGACTGTATGTGGATATTAAATAAAATTTAACAAGGGGCAGTAAACAAGTTATCTATAACTAAAAAAAACGGATAAAAAATAAATTAAAGGAAAATCAGAGGAAGAGGAAAGACAGAGAGCGATGATGGAAGACGAAAAAAACTTTCTGGCGATCTGAGATTACTTGAGAAGAAATTTTATGTCTTAGCGGCAAAATGAGGGGAAAAAGCCCAGACAGGGGGAAAGGACAGAGGGAAGGGGAATAAAAATTTTGATATTAAAGAGATGACAGTAAAGATATTTTTTTAAAAATAAAAAGAATACGTTTTTTAATTGGGGATCTTTGACCTCCAAAAATCAGCACAGTTAAAAAAATTTTCGGACTAAACAAAAAAACGGGCCATAGTAAAAAATTTCCTTTTTTACCTCGCGTTTTCCCTTTTTTGCATTTCTCGGGGTTCTCATCCCAATTTTCATCGTTAAAACCAGCACCAGGATTTTTTTTCCCCTGTAGTTTTTTTTTTTGAATTTGTTACATACAGATGGTTCATGTGCTCAGCCCCGCAAAAGGGGTTTTCAGAGGCCCTAGTGTTTTTGAGGGTTTTGATATTTTAAAATGTATAAAAAACTTGGGAACAATTTTAAGACAATGGGAAAAAATACAAAAGACCCTTTTAAAAAATTTAGGTAAAATAAACAAAGGGGGGGATGGTAGCCTTTGCATCTCCCTTGTGTTTTAGCAAAAATTTAAAACCCCTCTATTGTAAAAAACAAAAAAAATAAATTATTTTCGGGGAAAGTTTTTCTTGGGAAAATTCCCATTGGGTTAAATTCCTTTGGAAACTGAAATCCTTTTTTCAAAAAAAGGAAAACCCCCAAAAAAGAAAAAAAAAAAACTTTATTTTTGGGGGGAAAATTTTTTTTTTACATTAATTTGGGGGGCCCGGGGAAAAAAAAAAATTTGTTTTTTGGTTCCCAAAAAAAAAAAACAAAAAAAAAACAAGGGAAAAAAAAAAAAAAAAATTTCCAAGGA
>NW_023643404.1:0-7500 GCF_015228065.2 Penaeus monodon | reverse complement strand
TATATATATATATATCCATATATATACATATTAATATCAATATATATTATATACATATACATTATATATATCTACATATATATATATATATATATATTATATATATATATTATATATTATAGTTATATATTCCTGTTTGTGAGCATATACGTATATATATTTTGTTATACACACACACACACACACACACACACACACACACACATCCCAAACCACAATATATGTATATTTATAAATATATATATTAATATATAATTATATATATAATATATTAAAATTATATATATTATATATATATTGGCTTGGCCACGGGGTGGCCAAATCCACTAAATCAGTACCGGAAAATAGAGATGGTGATTCGTAAAAAAAACACCGGGGGGAAGGCAATTAAAAAACCACCGCCAAATTGCTAAAAATTCATAAAGCCCTGTCTAAAGGGCCGCGGGGGCCCGAATGGTTAGAGGTGGGATCAAGATTGTCACGCGGCAATTGAATTCGAGGGTTCGAGTCACCGACCCCCGTTTTCCTTGGGGAGGGGAAAACTTCACCTTGATTGCCTACCTAGCCACGGGTGGCCAAGCCACCCCAATTTCAGTGCTGGTCCCAAGCCCGGAAAAGAAGAGAATGTTACCTAAAACGGAACCCCGGGCACTCCCCGGGGAAAAGGGAACTGGGGACCCTCCCACGTACTCCTCCAAGAGCATCACAAATAAAAACTCATTAAGGTCTGCTGTGACCACGGGGGCTCAACAGAACCTACGTTAAAAGAAGAATACAACACAAAACCCCACACACACACACACACACACCCCAAAACACACACACACACAACACACCAACATATATAAATAATATAATAATATATATATATATATATATATATATATATAATATAAATAATTAAATATATATATATAATATATATAAAATTTTATATATATATATATATATAATAATATTATATTTAAAATAGGTATATATATAATATATAAAAATATATTGCTAATATATACATATATAAAATTATTATATATTATATATATATAATAATTATAATATTTATATTATATTATACATACTATATATGCACGTTTCTCTCTCTCCTCTCTTCTCTCTCTCTCTGTCTCTTTTTTTCTCTCTCTCTCCTTCTCTTTTCTTATTCTCTCTCTCCCTCTTCCCCCTCCTCTCTTTTTCTCTCTAAAAAATATAATAATATATTATAAATAATAATATATCATATATAATTTATATATATATTATATATATATATTTTATATTAATATATATATATAATTTATTATTAATAAATATATAATAAATATAATAAAATATATATAATATATATATAATATTATATATATATAAATATATTATTTTAAAATATATAATAATACTATATTTTGTAATATATTATATATATATATATTTATATATATAAATATATATATATAATATTTTTAATAAAATATATATACACCACACAACCACACACACACACACACAACACACACACACACAAAACCAACCACACACACACAACACACACACACCGAAAAACCACATCCCACACACACAACAACACACCCCACCATATTAATAATAATATATATAATATATTATATAATATATAAATTTATGTGTGTGTTGTGTTGTGTGGTGTGGTGTGTGTTGTGTGTCTCTGTGTGTGTGTTCGTGTGTGTGATGTGTGTGGTGTGTGTATGTGTTTATATATAGTTTTGTGTTCTATATAAAAATATAATATATTATATAATAATTAATATATAAATTATATATATATACACACTTACATACCCACACCACCCCACCAACACGAACACAAACACCCCAAACACATTAAAAATAATTCTTTTTCTTTAATTTAAGTTCATGTCTGAGCCGCCGTGGTAAAGCTGACCCTGAATTGTTTTTTTCATGTTGTTGCTCTTGGAGTGAGTACTGGTAGGGGCCCAGTTCCTTTCCACGGAGAGTGCCGGTTTACCGTTAGGTAATCATTTTTCTCTATTTTATCCGGGGTTGGGGCCACACTGACTTGGTTGGGTTGGGCCCCCCAGTGGAGGTAGGAATCGAGGGAAGTTCCTTACCCAAGAGAAAAATGCGCCGGGCGGGGACTCGAACCCCTTTATCTCAGATTGCCGCGTCCAGCTTAATCCGATGAAAAAAAGGGGGGAAAAAAAAAAAAAAAAAAAAAAAAAAAAAAAAAAAAAAAAAAAAAAAAAAAAAAAAAAAAAAAAAAAAAAAAAAAAAAAAAACCAAAAAACCCCCCACCTAATGTTTGTTATAAAATATATATATGTTATATTATTAATTTTTTATTTTTATCTATATTTAAAATTAAAATATATATAATATAATATATATATTAAATTAATAAAATTTTCTTTTTATAATAATTTATATATATTAATTATATTATTTTATAATAAAAAAATTTTTTTATTATAAATATAAATAATATATATAATATATATATATTATATATATAATATATATATTTATATATAAAATATATTTTGATATAAAATATATTTTAAATATATATAAATATGAATTATTATAATTTTTATTTAAATATATATTTTATATAATATATATTATTATTTTATATTATATAAAATAATATATATATATATATTATATATAATTAAAAGTCTTTTGTGTTTTTTTTTGGCGTGTGTATATGGGGAAATTGTTGGGGTGTGGTCAAAACACAACAAAAACACAAACACACCCCAAAGGGACATATATATGTATTTTAATATTATTATATATATAATATATATATTTTATATATTTTATATATATATATATTATACATTATATATAATTATATATATTTTAATAAAAATATATATATTTTATGAAAAAATGATATATACAAAAATGTAAGTTTATGTTTATACAAAATTTATATATATTATATATATAAAATTTAATTATATTTTATATATATATATATATATATATATATATATATATATTTTTATTATTTTTATATATATAAAATTATATATATAAAATATATATATTTTATATAATATCATATGTAAAAAACAAACACACACATATATAACCCAAAAAAACAAAAAAAACAAAACACATATTTTATCCTTTTATATAAAATTTATAAAATAATATATATATAAAAATAAAATATAAAATATAATATATTATTATATTTTTGTAAAACATCCCAATAAAAAATGTATGTAATACATACATATTATATATATATATACATAAAATATATTTTATATATATATTAATAATAATATTATATATATATATATAAAATTATATATGATTTTATATTTTATTTTATATAATATTCATATATACAATATATATCACAAAACCCTGTGTCGTGTGTGTGTTTTGGTGTCTGTGTGTGGGTGTATGCATATATATACATTATATTTTATTTTAAAAATATATATATATATATATATATAATATATATATATATTATATATATTTACTTATCAAATACCTATGTAAAATAAAAATATACACCCCACACACAACATAATATATATAAATATATATATATTATTTAATATATTTATTATATATAGAAATAATAAATATATATATATATTGATATAGATATATAAATTTTATATAATATTTTTAAAATAATATATTTTAAATTATTATATAAAAACATACACCACAAAAACGTGGTGTGTCTTTTTAAAAATTTATGTAAAACAAAAATATGGGTTTATATTTATATATATGATATATATAGGGGGATAATATTAAATATATATAGGTATATATATATATTTTATATATAAAATTATATATATGTATATTATACATTTTAATATATTTTATATATATAAAATATATATAATAAAATATATATATATTAGTTATAAATATTTGGGTATATATAATATTATTATAAAAATTATTATATAATAATATATATATTTTATTTTAATATAATTTTAAATATATATATTTATTATAGGGTTAAAATTTATTAATAAATATAGAAACATATATATATATATTTTTATATATTTTTTTATATATATTAATTATTATATATATATATAATAGTATTTTTATATATATATATATTATTTTTATATATAAAAATTATATTTTGTATATATAATATATATAGCTCTATAATATATTAAATAAAAAAATGTAATATTTTATATATATTATATATATATATTATTTAAATATATACGTATATATGTATAATATAGATATATATGTATTTTTATATAAAAAATATTTATTTATACACACAAAAACCCCCACAAAACACACCCCACAACACACACCCCACACACACACCCCAAAACACACCACACACACACACAAAATATTATATAAAAATATATATATATATATATATAAAAAAATTTTTTTTTTGTTTTTTTTTGTTTGTTTTTTTTTTTTTTTTTTTTTTTTTTTTTTTTTTTTTTTTTTTTTTTTTTTTTTTTTTTTTTTTTTTTGGGGTGTGTGTTTGTGTGTGTGTGTGTTTTGTTTGTGTTTTGTGTTGTGTTGTGGCGTCTTTTATATTATATAATAAAAATATATATAAAAAACTAATATTAATATATATTTTGTGTGTGTGTGGTGTGTGTTGTGTGTGTGTTGTGTGTTTTTTGTGTGGTGTGTGTTTTGTTGTGTTTTTTTTTGTGTTGTTTTTGTGTTTTGGTGTGTGTTTTGTGTGTGTGGGGTTTTAATATTATGTATATATATCCCACATCATTCACATATATATACATATTTTAAATTAATAATTTATATTTTATATATATATTTATATTTTATATTATATATAAATAATATATATAATTGGTGTGGTGTGTGGGGGTGTGTGTGTTTTGGGTGTGTGTTTGTGTGTGTGTGTGTTTTTGGGGTTGTGTGTGTGTATGTGGCGTTTTATAATTATATATATAATTATATATATATATATATTATATAAATATCTGTGTGTGTGTGTTTTGTGTGTGTGGTTTTGTGTGTGTGTTTGTGTGTGTTTGTTTGTGTTGTTTTGTGTGTGTGTGTGTGTGTTTTGTTTGTGTGTGTGTTTTATATTATTATATATAAAAACTACATTACACTATAATACAAAATAATTTTTAATATTATAATTATATATATAATATAGTTATTGTGTGTGTGTGTGTGTTTGTGTGTTGGTGTGGTGTGTGTGTGTGGATGGTGCCCTGTTGTGTGTAACGAAACAGACACACACATTAAAACCAAAACACACACACACAACACCAAACCACACACACACACAAAAAAAAAAAAATAAAAAAAAAAAAAAAAAAAATTTTTATATAAAATAAATTATAAAAAAAAATTAATAAATATAAAATATTTTTAAAAAAAAATTTATATATATAAAATTATAAAATATAATATTATATATATATATTTATAATTTATTATATAATATATATATTTTTAAAATTTTTTTTGTTTTATAATATATTAATAATTAATTAATAAATATTTTAAATATATATATTATATATATATTTTTTAAATATATATATATATTATAAAATATTATTAATAATTTATAAATTTATATTTTTGTTATTTTATAATATAAAAAAATATAAAAATTAATATTATAATTTATATAAAATTATGGTAATATATATATTAACATAATATATATATAAAAATATTATAATAATATGTTATATATGTGTGTGTGTGTTGTGCGTGTGTTTTTTTTGGGGTGGTGTTTGTGCGTACCTTTTTTTGTGTGTTGTGTGTGTTGGTGTGTGGGGTGTGTGTGTGTTTTTGGTTTTGGGGGGGTGTGATTTCAGCAGCGCCGATGTGGTGTGTTGTGTTTTTTTTGTGTTTGGGGGTGTGTTTTGTGTTTTTGTTGTTTGTGTATGTGATATTTATGTATGTATAAAAAAAATAAATAAATAATAATATATATATATATATTATATTATATAATATATATAAAATATAATATAATATGTTATATATGTATTTATGTTATAAAACAATCAATGCACACACAAACACACACAAACACACGAAAACACATACACACCAAATTTAAATTAAATATATATTATAATATATATTATATAATTTTATAATAAATTTAATTAACATTATACACATAATATTTATTATGTTTTTTTATCTATCTATAATAAAATACATTATATATATATAATATATATATATATATATATAATAAAATATATATATAATATATTGTGTGTGGGTTTGTGTGTGTTTTTGTTTTGGGGTTGTGTGTGTGTGTGTGGTGTTTTGTGTGTGTGTGTGTGGGGTTGTGTTTTTGTTTTTTTTGTATTGGTTTTTTTTTAAAATAATTATTTAAAAAAACTTTTTAAAAATAATATATAAAATAATAAATAAAAAATATATATTTTTTTTATATATATATAAAAATTTATTTTTAATAATATTTTTATATTTAAAATAAATATTTTATATATAAAAAAATCCATGTATGTAAGAAAAAAGAAATAGATAGTATTAGATAAAATAGATATATAAATGTTGGTATTTATGTTCTATATCTTATCTGTATCCATCTATCTATCACTATTTTATCTTTTAATTCTATTTTATATCAATATATCTATATCTATTATTATATACTTCTTTATAATTATATTATTATATATTATTTTATATATATATTATATATATATATATTTATTTTATTTATTATATTATTTTTTATATATATTTATATATTATATATATATATATTTGCATATATGTATAGAATTTCTTTTTATGTACTGTTTATCTTATTCTTTTATTAATATATATAAAATATATATATATAATAATATAAATAATATATATATATATTTTTAATATATATATTTATATGTTTATAAATGTATTGTATGCATATTATATTATTTTAAATAATATAATATTTTTTATATATTTTATACCCATATATTTATATATAATGGTTTGTGTGTATATTTTTAATTTTTATTTATCTTATATTATATTTTTTTATTTAATTTATTGCATTATTGTATATTTTATATATTATATTTTTCTTTTATAATTAAATTTTTATATTTATTTATTAAACCCCCTTTTCGTTTGTCAAAACAGGAATATGTAAATTTTAATATATAAAAATATTAAATATATTATTATATATATATATTATGTTTATATATTTATATATATATATATAAGTAGCTACATATATATTTAAAAAAATATTTATTTATATTATATATATTATATTTTATATATTTTAAAATATTATAAATAATCCCTATTATTATTTTATTTATAATTATTATTATAATTCATATATTTTTAATTATATATATATAAAATATTATATATATTAAATATAATTATATAAAGTATAAAATTAAAAAATACCATTCGACTCGTATATCATATTTGTAGATACACACCAAACCCCCCAAAAACCCCAACTTTAAAACTCACCCCACCCCACAC
>NW_023643402.1:0-9250 GCF_015228065.2 Penaeus monodon | reverse complement strand
ATGGCTGTACATTTCCACAAACGAGGAAAGTTCCATCCTTTGCTCTATTTAGGAGCAAACCCACTGCAATTTGTCCAAGAGGTGAAGTACTTGGGTCTAATTTTTGACTCAAGACTTACATGGATGCCTCACATCAAACAGTTAAAAGTGAAGGCTACAAAAGCACATTGTATTTTGCGGGTTCTTTCACATTTATCTTGGGGTGCAGACCGCACAACGCTTCTACGGCTTTACCGAGCACTTATTCGTAGAAAGCTTGACTATGGATGTGAAGCTTATTCATCTGCAACTCCCACTGTTCTCCGGATGTTGGACTCGGTTCATAATGAAGCTCTCAGAATCTGTACTGGGGCTTTCAGGTCTTCACCTGTGGAGTCCCTGTATGCTGAGAGTGGAGAACCACCTCTTTCATTACACCGGGACTACATGAACCTGATTTACTATACGAGACTACAAAGGATTCCGGGATCTCCTACATCCAGATTGGTTTTTCAACCCCCTTGAGGATAGCCGATCCTATGGTAGGAGAATGAGGAATCTTGTAGTAGAACTTAATTTAAGTCTCACTAAGGTTCTGGCTGTTGGAATTCCCCAATTCCCCCCTTGGACTAATCAAGTCGAGCTGGATTTGGTCGGAATTTGGGGAAAAGGGGAGAGATCTGAAGCAGAAGTCAGAGAGAAATTTCTTCAGCACATTTCTAAGTCCCAAAGGGATCGGACGCAATATATACAGATGGTTCGAAATCTGCAAATGGTGTGGGCTTTGCAGCAGTGAGCAGAAGGAAGACTGCATCTGGCAGTCTTTCTCTAGCAGCCTCGATCTTCACTGCAGAGTTACATGCCATCCTTGCAGCAGTTAAGATGACTAGAGATCTTATGAACCATTCTATTGTGATATGTTGTGACTCTCGTAGTGCCTTGCAAGCAATCAAGAGCTTAACTCATCACATCAGTAGTGAGGGAGGTTCAAGATTGGCTTGCACATGATGTCAACATGAAAAAAGATAACTCTGTGTTGGGTGCCAGGGCATGTTGGTGTCAGTGGGAATGAGCGAGCTGATCAGAAGGCTAAGGCAGCTGCCGCTCAGCCTTGTGATGCTCGTTTTCCTCTCCACACACCGACCTGAAACCCAGCATCAGGAGTTGCCCTTCGCGATAAATGGAAGGAACAATGGAGGCATATCTCCAGATATAAACTGCGAGAGATTAGAGATGACCTTGGCAGTTGGGTGACTAGCATCCATCCCAACCGAAAAGTGGAAGTTGCATTAACAAGACTAAGAATCGGGCACACAAAACTGACTCATGGGCCGATGATGGCTAAAAATCAGGCACTTTGTGAGGGATGCCAAGAGCCCTTAACAATCGCACATGTAGTGGAAAGATGTGCAACATTCTCAGACCAAAGACGTATGTACTTGTCTCCCCCATATACACTGAAGAATGTATTGGGGGAGGATTGTGACATAGAGGGTCTTATTAGTTTCCTAGGAGACTAATATTTTTAATAAAATTTAATTATGCATAATGTTTATGCAATAATTTCATACACTTAGAGTAAATTTTTTATGCTTTGATTTTTAATTTGTTTATTGTTATTTATAAGAAATCTATTGATAGATTTTTAAAGTTTTAAACATTTTAATATTTCTGTTTAACAAGGTATTCGCCGCTAATGACCTTAGCTGTTGACGCGGCAGATAATTTTAAATAATCAATCAATCAATCCGTTACTCTCGCGCCTTGCTCAACCACCTCCGACGCAAGGTGGAAAAGATCCTGACCAGATCGAGAGGGACGCCACACAGAACAGACACACAGAATTATCACCCCTCACTCACAGCTAACAGAACACCTAGAGGGCCTGGTGGGCCACACAATGAAGATAACTACCACCTCTGGCAAGAAGATCAGAGACATCGTGAGGGAAAAGAGATCAGACCACAACAGACCTCGCAGCCAGGCGTATAGCAAACCTTGCGGTGGCTGCGATAAGGTGTACATAGGCGAGACAGGACGTGGCCTCCATGAACAACGTATCGACCAACACCGCAGCGCCCTCCGACGACACGACAAGAGAAGCGCCTTCGTTGTTCATGTCGACTCCGACGGCCATCTCCGCAAGTGGTCCCAGGCCTCCATCATTAAACTAGGTCTGCCCCACGACAAAGGAAGATGGTAGAAGCGGCGTTCATACACACAACTAACAACTTCAACACCGCAACCGGGAGCCACGAATTAGCCAAGGTCGTCGCACACCTGATTACCGACGTGACCTGACCGCCTAGTACATATATATGTATATATATATATATATATATATATATATATATATATATATATATATATATATATATATATATATATACCTCTATGTAGGTCTAGTCTTATATGCCCTGATGAAGCAGTAAATGCGAGGAGGAAAGCATAACCGGAAGCGTTGTCACGGTGACCGGAAGCGTTGTTACGGGGTACGGCCGTGTGCTGATACGAGTTTCATAATTTGTTGTCCTTCTTTAGGGAAAGGGGGGGGGGGCTCTGACGACTCTCAACAATTCCGGTAAGCTACCTACTTGAGTGACAAGGAAATAAATGTTCAGATCCATTTACACGAGGAAAAAATGCGCCAAATATCTCATGCGAGTTGCGTGACTCCATGAAAGTAACGAATGATGCTTTTTTTTCTATGGGATAGGATTGAACGTGAGGACAGGGGCAGTGGCTAGAGGTACGAATATTCTCTGTGGACAGCAGAATAATCTGTCAGAGAACAGGATTAGAAGTTATTGCGCAACTGAGAACGGGATCCGGTTGCGTGTATGCTGCACACGTGGGAGAGGCGAGGCTCACGTGGGGAAGGCGAAGCGGAGGAAGATAGACGACTGGAGAGAGAGAGAGAGAGAGAGAGAGAGAGAACTGGATTTTGTTGCAGATTGAATACTTGCCCAAGATTCTTGAACCTTTTTTGGTAACATTGAGTGGAGTGCAGATACTTTCACCACTGCATAGTAACTGATGCTGACTTGCTAAGGAAGTTATTTATTCTCCTCCTCTGATGATTTCTTATTTTATACATTTATGTGGCTACAAGGTGCAGAGCTGTGCTGTCAAGAAATAAAATCACAGCATGTGCTATATCTTTCGTGCTATTTTTCCCAGGGACATATTTTTGGATGAGTGCATTATGCATTCCTCGCATTCCTATATAAACTTCATATTGATAAGGAATCCAGCATAAGCATGTCGCTATTAATTGTGTTCCATTTATTAATTTTATGCTTGTTTCAGTATGCTTGCCTTTATTAATTGTGTGCTTATTCCAGTATTGCTACCTGTTTTTACTTGACCATATATATATATATATATATATATATATATATATATATATATATATATATATATATATATATATATATATATATATATATATATATCCCTATTAATGCTTGGTAGATAACTGAATCTGGTATCACCAATGAGCTGAGAAAGGCTTGCTTGCTGTAGTAATTTATCTATTTTTTCTTGCATGTAGGAGTGATTGGACTTTTGCTTTCTATTTCATTCATTACTATACTTCAGTGTGAAGGGCTACAGGAATTATTCTATATGTTTTAATTTTGCCATTTAGATATCAAATGACTATTGTGTTGCGGATTTATTGAGTAGTTGTAATTTTATAGTTTATTATTCATAAAATTCTTTACTTTCATTTCATGTGCTCAGGCCTGACTTCCACTTTAAATTCAAAGTAACAGCACACACACATCCACACTCACACATACACACACACACACACACACACACACACACGCACACACATACACACACGCACACACATACACACACGCACACACACACACTAACATATACATGAATGATTGCAACTCACACAGAAAAGAAGAGTGAGAAAAGGGGACAATTGGAGCAGGGAAGAAAATTTAGACTAACTTTTACATCTTCCAGTAGAAAATTCACTGTAAGATTAAAAACCTTAATTTAATAATAACGAGGAAGTAGAAATAAAAACACAAGTGACATATTAAAAACAACAACAACAAAACAACTGTTGACTGAATTAATTGCTAGAAATGACTACTCGAAGAGTTGTACCTGAGAAAAATACGAGGATGACTTTATATCTAAAGCGAATATACACATCACCCCTCTCCCCCAAAGAAGAAAAAGAAGAAGAAGAAAAAAGAAAAGAAAAAGACGAATGAGATCGATAAATAGATAGCATCAAATGCAAAAAAGAAAGGTTTATCTACGAAGTGAATGATCTGTGTTCCCTCTTTGCATCCATCTTTCCTCTTCTCCTCTTTATTTCTTCTTTCCGTCTCCCTCATTCCATTTCGTTTTCACTTTAACTGCTTATTATAAAAACAAGAACTAAAGTCATTCTGATGGCATCTCTTACAGCAATGTTTCCAACCAAAAATGGCAGCATAAACATGACAGTAATTATGAAATCCAAAGGAACAAAGCTTTTGCAAACGGAGATTTCGGTTAAGCGAGGAGAGCATGTCGGAATAAAGAGAAATTAAAGTGGCAGATAAAAATGTTAGCTTCCATTCACTTATTAAGGTGAATTAAAGGTCTGTTGCCCGCTCTTCTGGCAGGAAATAGTCCAGAAAGCTTTTAAAGAAGAAACATAAATAAATCATAATCGAAAGAATTCGTTGCAGATTTACTGCCTGATCTGGTCTCTCTTGACTTAGGGCGGGGCAGGACCAAATGGAATCCAAAACATTGTCATTGTAAAGACACCTATATATATATATATATATATATATATATATAATATATATATTATATATATATATATATATATATATATATTATATATATATATATATTTTTTTTTTTTTTTTTTTTTTTTTTTTTTTTTTAACTCGGGACCACGAGGGTCGTAATCCAGTGCTCTAACCATTGGCCCATCGCAGCAGTCTTTTAAACTTATTTCTTTTGTTAACAAAGTGAAGGGAATCAAACGCGGCCCTTTTGAAAGAAAGATAAGAGCGGTATTGACGAGCTACCGTATTATAATATATATATATATATATATATATATATATATATATATATATATATATATATATTATATATATATATTTATATATATATATATATATATAAAATATATATATATATATATATATATATATATATATATATATATATATATATGTATAATACGGTAGCTCAGTCAATACCGCTCTTATCTTTCGTTCAAAAGGGCCGCGTTTGATTCCCCTTCACTTTGTTAACAAAAGAAATAAGTTTAAAAGACTGCTGCGATGGGCCAATGGTTAGAGCACTGGACTACGACCCTCGTGGTCCCGAGTTAAAAAAAAAAAAAAAAAAAAAAAAAAAAAAAAAATATATATATATATATATATATATATATATATATATATATATATATATATATATATATATATATATATATATATATATATATATATAGGTGTCTTTACAATGACAATGTTTTGGATTCCATTTGGTCCTGCCCCGCCCTAAGTCAAGAGAGACCAGATCAGGCAGTAAATCTGCAACGAATTCTTTCGATTATGATTTATTTATGTTTCTTCTTTAAAAGCTTTCTGGACTATTTCCTGCCAGAAGAGCGGGCAACAGACCTTTAATTCATCTTAATAAGTGAATAGAAGCGAACATTTTTATCTGCCACTTTAATTTCTCTTTATTCCGACATGCTCTCCTCGCTTAACCGAAATCTCCGTTTGCAAAAGCTTTGTTCCTTTGGATTTCATAATTACTGTCATGTTTATGCTGCCATCTTTGGTTGGAAACATTGCTGTAAGAGATGCCATCAGAATGACTTTAGTTCTTGTTTTTATAATAAACAGTTAAAGTGAAAACGAAATGGAATGAGGGAGACGGAAAGAAGAAATAAAGAGGAGAAGAGGAAAGATGGATGCAAAGAGGGAACACAGATCATTCACTTCGTAGATAAACCTTTCTTTTTTGCATTTGATGCTATCTATTTATCGATCTCATTCGTCTTTTTCTTTTCTTTTTTCTTCTTCTTCTTTTTCTTCTTTGGGGGAGAGGGGTGATGTGTACATTCGCTTTAGATATAAAGTCATCCTCGTATTTTTCTCAGGTACAACTCTTCGAGTAGTCATTTCTAGCAATTAATTCAGTCAACAGTTGTTTTGTTGTTGTTGTTTTTAATATGTCACTTGTGTTGTTATTTCTACTTCCTCGTTATTATTGAATTAAGGTTTTTAATCTTACAGTGAATTTTCTACTGGAAGATGTAAAAGTTAGTCTGAATTTTCTTCCCTGCTCCAATTGTCCCCTTTTCTCACTCTTCTTTTCTGTGTGAGTTGCAATCATTCATGTATATGTTAGTGTGTGTGTGTGCGTGTGTGTATGTGTGTGCGTGTGTGTGTGTGTGTGTGTGTGTGTGTGTGTGTGTGTGTGTGTGTGTATGTGTGAGTGTGGATGTGTGTGTGCTGTTACTTTGAATTTAAAGTGGAAGTCAGGCCTGAGCACATGAAATGAAAGTAAAGAATTTTATGAATAATAAACTATAAAATTACAACTACTCAATAAATCCGCAACACAATAGTCATTTGATATCTAAATGGCAAAATTAAAACATATAGAATAATTCCTGTAGCCCTTCACACTGAAGTATAGTAATGAATGAAATAGAAAGCAAAAGTCCAATCACTCCTACATGCAAGAAAAAATAGATAAATTACTACAGCAAGCAAGCCTTTCTCAGCTCATTGGTGATACCAGATTCAGTTATCTACCAAGCATTAATAGGGATATATATATATATATATATATATATATATATATATATAATATATATATATATATTATATAAATATATATATATATGGTCAAGTAAAAACAGGTAACAATACTGGAATAAGCACACAATTAATAAAGGCAAGCATACTGAAACAAGCATAAAATTAATAAATGGAACACAATTAATAGCGACATGCTTATGCTGGATTCCTTATCAATATGAAGTTTATATAGGAATGCGAGGAATGCATAATGCACTCATCCAAAAATATGTCCCTGGGAAAAATAGCACGAAAGATATAGCACATGCTGTGATTTTATTTCTTGACAGCACAGCTCTGCACCTTGTAGCCACATAAATGTATAAAATAAGAAATCATCAGAGGAGGAGAATAAATAACTTCCTTAGCAAGTCAGCATCAGTTACTATGCAGTGGTGAAAGTATCTGCACTCCACTCAATGTTACCAAAAAAGGTTCAAGAATCTTGGGCAAGTATTCAAATCTGCAACAAAATCCAGTTCTCTCTCTCTCTCTCTCTCTCTCTCTCTCCAGTCGTCTATCTTCCTCCGCTTCGCCTTCCCCACGTGAGCCTCGCCTCTCCCACGTGTGCAGCATACACGCAACCGGATCCCGTTCTCAGTTGCGCAATAACTTCTAATCCTGTTCTCTGACAGATTATTCTGCTGTCCACAGAGAAATATTCGTACCTCTAGCCACTGCCCCTGTCCTCACGTTCAATCCTATCCCATAGAAAAAAAAGCATCATTCGTTACTTTCATGGAGTCACGCAACTCGCATGAGATATTTGGCGCATTTTTTCCTCGTGTAAATGGATCTGAACATTTATTTCCTTGTCACTCAAGTAGGTAGCTTACCGGAATTGTTGAGAGTCGTCAGAGCCCCCCCCCCCTTTCCCTAAAGAAGGACAACAAATTATGAAACTCGTATCAGCACACGGCCGTACCCCGTAACAACGCTTCCGGTCACCGTGACAACGCTTCCGGTTATGCTTTCCTCCTCGCATTTACTGCTTCATCAGGGCATATAAGACTAGACCTACATAGAGGTATATATATATATATAATATATATATATATATATATATATATATATATATATATATATATATATATATATATATACATATATATGTACTAGGCGGTCAGGTCACGTCGGTAATCAGGTGTGCGACGACCTTGGCTAATTCGTGGCTCCCGGTTGCGGTGTTGAAGTTGTTAGTTGTGTGTATGAACGCCGCTTCTACCATCTTCCTTTGTCGTGGGGCAGACCTAGTTTAATGATGGAGGCCTGGGACCACTTGCGGAGATGGCCGTCGGAGTCGACATGAACAACGAAGGCGCTTCTCTTGTCGTGTCGTCGGAGGGCGCTGCGGTGTTGGTCGATACGTTGTTCATGGAGGCCACGTCCTGTCTCGCCTATGTACACCTTATCGCAGCCACCGCAAGGTTTGCTATACGCCTGGCTGCGAGGTCTGTTGTGGTCTGATCTCTTTTCCCTCACGATGTCTCTGATCTTCTTGCCAGAGGTGGTAGTTATCTTCATTGTGTGGCCCACCAGGCCCTCTAGGTGTTCTGTTAGCTGTGAGTGAGGGGTGATAATTCTGTGTGTCTTGTTCTGTGTGGCGTCCCCTCTCGATCTGGTCATGATCTTTTCCGCCTTGCGTCGGAGGTGGTTGAGCAAGGCGCGAGAGTAACGGATTGATTGATTGATTATTTAAAATTATCTGCCGCGTCAACAGCTAAGGTCATTAGCGGCGAATACCTTGTTAAACAGAAATATTAAAATGTTTAAAACTTTAAAAATCTATCAATAGATTTCTTATAAATAACAATAAACAAATTAAAAATCAAAGCATAAAAAATTTACTCTAAGTGTATGAAATTATTGCATAAACATTATGCATAATTAAATTTTATTAAAAATATTAGTCTCCCTAAGGAAACTAATAAGACCCTCTATGTCACAATCCTCCCCCAATACATTCTTCAGTGTATATGGGGGAGACAAGTACATACGTCTTTGGTCTGAGAATGTTGCACATCTTTCCACTACATGTGCGATTGTTAAGGGCTCTTGGCATCCCTCACAAAGTGCCTGATTTTTAGCCATCATCGGCCCATGAGTCAGTTTTGTGTGCCCGATTCTTAGTCTTGTTAATGCAACTTCCACTTTTCGGTTGGGATGGATGCTAGTCACCCAACTGCCAAGGTCATCTCTAATCTCTCGCAGTTTATATCTGGAGATATGCCTCCATTGTTCCTTCCATTTATCGCGAAGACAACTCCTGATGCTGGGTTTCAGGTCGGTGTGTGGGAGAGGAAAACGAGCATCACAAGGCTGAGCGGCAGCTGCCTTAGCCTTCTGATCAGCTCGCTCATTCCCACCCACATTGGACACCAACACATTGCGCTGGCACGCCAACGACTACTCTACTGGAT
>NW_023643401.1:0-9251 GCF_015228065.2 Penaeus monodon | reverse complement strand
TTTTCACCCCCCTCTAGCTTTGGTTTTACCCTCTCTAGCTTCTGTTATCCTCTTCTCTTCCCTCTCCTACTTCGTGTTCTTATACCTCCCTCTCCTACTTCTGTGTCTCTTACTCTCCTCTCCTAGCTTCTGTGTCTCTTACTCTCCCTTCTCCTCTTCTGTGTCCTCTTACTCTCCTCTCCTAGCTTCTCTTACTCTCCCTCTCCTAGCTTCTGTGTCTCTTACTCTCCCTCTCCTAGCTTCTGTGTCTCTTACTCTCCCTCTCCTAGCTTCTGTGTCTCTTACTCTCCCTCTCTTACAACCCTTCTTTCAGAAGTTGTTTTTTTCTCCTTGCTAGCCTAGCCTAGCATCTATTTTTTTTTCTTCTTTTTTTATCTTACTTTAGGTGTTCTTCCTTCCCTATTCTTATATTCTATACTGTCTGCTTGCTTTCCTATTCTGTATCTTTGCCTTATGCTCCAAGCTTTCCTCTCAGACTACCTACATCTAGATTCCATGCCTATCCAGTGATGTTTTTTCTTTTTTTCCATTCCTTCTTTTCCACTCCTTTTCCTCTGCCCTCAGCCTTGTCCCTGTTCCTTTTACCTCGGGCTATTCCTTGCTGAACCTACATCCTGCCCCAAATCCTGGCCACGGAAAAGTATGAAGATCCTGGAGGACATACGACATACGGATCGGCTGTCACTCCCCATACTTTATGCCTTTTTTTTAAATGTTCACTCTGGCCATTAAATTGAGACTTGTTTTAAATATTATCTATTTTAACGTAATTGCTTAATATCTGTTGCAATGTTAAGTCTCCTTTTTAAATACTATTTATCGGAGCTTTTAGAAGCTACTGTTATTCTTTTCTAGAGTGCCGCTTTTCTTTGATTTTAATTTTAATTTATTTGCTAAGCATGTTTTAGTTTTTTTGTTTCTATAATACATTTTCTTTTAGCTGCTCATTTTATAGTTTATTTCGAGAGCCATAGAAGCTCTGTTTGCTTGTTTGTTTGTTTGTTATTTCGTGTCGAAATTACAAATATTTTTGGTAAATTACCTTTTTCTTTTGGCTTTTGAGCATTGATTTTATACCCCACATTGTGTTTAGTGATATTTTTAGTTATTTTAATGAATTTAGAGGGCTGCTTATGAGTTATATTTTGTGCAATGCTTCTGCCATAATTATTTTTTTGTTAGTTTTATCCTTTCAGTTTTATTATTTGTGATTTTTATAATTCAGTTTTACTTTTTACTACTTTTATAAAATGTTTATATCATTTTCTAAACAAATTGTATTGCAAATATTTATTTTTATTCGAAACTTTGTATTTCTTTGTTTCCCGTCGTGTATAAAAGGTGGAGGTTGCCCACCAATAAACAGTGTGAAGACCGAACGTGTGTTTTGTGTGTCCTCCATGGATCTTACAGTGAGATGGCGTCGAACCGGAGAAAAGGTGTATCTGACCTCATGATTGCTTGTTAAAGCTGGGTGTGCGTAGATAAGTACATGAAGGGGTATTTTAAGGTATCACCACTCTACCTCATAGACGCCCACACTTCCTTGCAGGCTTATAAGGGAACCCAGATACTTTTTGTTTATTTTTTTTATGGGGTAAACAGGGCCCACCTGTCCAGGCCCTTATGCTCTCACTTAGAGAATGCATTCATGAGAGGCCCCCTCCCACAGATACCCTTACAAGTACCTACATTTTTGGTGGCAGCGGATGGGATGTCTATGAGATATGAGTAACCTTGATTTTTATAGTGTGGTGATGCATTATCCCAGCTTTATATTTTAAGCCATTTCATTTTTATTGAGCGTGGCCATTTTTTGTCATGTTTTGTTTGCTGATGCCCACTCATAGTGAGATCCTTTCGTCTCTCCAGTATTAGGAACCATATTTTTACTGTGTTCGGCAAATGTTTTATGTATGTGCATTTTTTATTATTTTTATGTATGTGCATTTTTATTTTCTTGGCCGTTTGTCTTTCTTGGCCGTTTGTCTTTCTTGGCCGTTTGTCTTTCTTGGCCGTTTGTCTTTCTTTGCCGTTTGTCTTTCTTGGCCGTTTTTACGGTTTGTCTTTCTTAGCCGTTTTTATTGCTTTTGCGTTGGTGATTCTTTTAGCCGTTTTTACGGTGTATCGGTGTGCTTTTCTTAGCCGTTTTTACGGTGTATCGGTGTGCTTTTCTTGGCCGTTTTTACGGCGTACCGATGTGCTTTTCTTAGCCGTTTTTACGGTGCATCGGTTTGTTTTCTTAGCCGTTTTTACGGCGTATTGGTTGGCTTTTCTTAGCCGTTTTTACGGCGTATCGGTGTGCTTTCTTAGCCGTTTTTATGGCGTATCGATGTGTCTTTCAAGCCGTTTTCATTTGTCATTTAGCATTCTCATTTAGTTTTTTTTTCAGTCTCCTGATAGTTTCTTTTTATGTGCATAGCTTTGTGGCTTGCTTTATGCTTCCATGTAGTGATTTTACATTCCATTTTTTGGCTTCTTTTAAAGGTGTATACCGCCTTTTGTTCTTGGCCACTGGTTGGCTTTTGCTCTGTTTTCGTAGTTTTTAGCGTTATTCGCGCTTGTGGACTACTTTCAGTTGGATATTTCGGTCTGAAGGATTACTTTCGGATGACCCTCCTGTCTCATGTTGAGATTGTCGCCCTCGGATGATTTGAAGGGCATTGTACAAGCCTGATTCTGGTCCTAAAATACCGTATTTTGGGCTGCCAATGTCGATGTCTTTGAGTTATGTATGTAGATAAATTTAAGTGCCACATTGTTGATCTACTGAACACTTGTGCATTCTTTTGGGCCCTGAATTAAATCTGTCCAATAATGTAAAGCTAGAAAACGCTTACCAATTACCCCGGTGATCCTTATCGCTGCATTCGGTAACTTTTGGCAGTTGTCCTAAAGTAAGACTCTTTTCTCTGGCAGAGCTAGTATGCAATCTGGTAAGCAAAAGCACTTACCTCTACTACTGTGGTTTTGAGTTATTGATACCACTCACCTCTGTCACAAGCGTTGATGTATTTGTTACCAATTTGTGTACTTACTGTTTACGTTTTGTGCACTGCTGCTTCCTGTGCTGCTTAATTATCTGTACTCTGAAAAGTGACCATTCAGTGCCGTGCTGATACACCAGCGCACACACACACATAAACACGCACACGCCCACCACACCACTCTACACATACATACCCACAACACGACTCTGCATGCACACATCCACACGCCCAGCACACAACTCTACACACAACTCTACACAACACACACACACACACACACACACACACACACACACACATATACCCACACACCCACCACACGACTGCATGCACTACACCTGCTCAGCTACACTGAAGCACGCTACTCGCACACACCCCCGTTCTACCTTGTATGTGATATGCCATATGGATGTGCATCTTCTGGGCCTAGACTTTAAGTGTATGTTGTGAAAGTGACACATGTGAATGCCTAAGAGGATAAGAGACATTTTGGAATCCTCTGTTCTGATAGACTCAAAAATGGTGACAGGCACCAGAGCAAAGAAAGTGAAAACCACAGCCCAGTCTGTTAGTCAGCCGACTTTCCCAGTGAGGGAAACTAGTGCAACTTTGGACACATTGCCAGTGGTAGTTGGGGGATCTAACCCAGAAGTTGGTCAAGCAGTTAGGGTCATGGAGGCTGAGATTTCCGTTATGGAGCAGCTCTGTGATCGAGTTGATGACCTCATCACCAAAAGAATGGATCAGATCCAAAGGAATGCAGATATATTCTTGCAAAGAACCGCAGATGAACTCACCAAGAGAATAGTGGATATGGAGCAGCGGTATACAGGGCAAGGTGAATCTAGCGGAGCAGAGAGACCAGATGGAGATCTAGTCCAGGACACTACCAGACGATATATTGCTCCACAGGTATTTGGAAGGGATGAAGGAGACCGAATAGGGACAGATAATGCTTCCCGAGATGTACCCGAGACTCGTGGAATAAGTGGTTCTAATGTTAATGGTCCTGCTTATGACTATGGAAGGGTTACAGAATCCTCGCCTGCACATGAGGACACCCTGGCGAGCCTCCAAAGACGACTTGCAGAATTGGAGGGAGAGCTGCAAGGGGAGAGGAGTAGACGTAGGCGTGCAGAGCAACAACTGAGTAATGCCAGCCTTTCTGGAAATGAAGGACTACCACAGGGTTCAGGGGAGCCTAGGCTACCTTCCAGAGGTGGGCATAATTTGTCAAGGCATAGCGAGCCAGTGACATGTTCACCACCAGTCACAGCCCCTAACCAAGGTATATCCTACATAATGACTAGGGAAACGGTACCTCATTTCAGAGGGGAAGCCCCTGCATCCAACCCCCTCAAAAGGAATCAGGAGATAGAGTCTTGGATAAGAGCCATTGAGAACATCGTTAGGCCATCCTCAAGTGACTCTTACATACGGTCAGCACGTGCCAACTGCAGAGGAAGAGCTGAGGCCATAATCAACTCAGAGTGCTTTGACCGCATTGAAGACTGGAGTGTCTTTAAACAACATCTAAGACGTAAGTTCAGGGGCACTTACTCAGCTGCAGACTTCTTTAAAGTCCTGTACGACCAGACCATGGGGGATACGCAGGCCCCCATGGATTATTTCCTCCAGATTGAAGGATCGGTATACCAAGGCTGCCGTGACCATCGTGAGGCAATTGGGGAGCCTTCCGAACTTGTAAGAAGGGTTTTCCTGTCAGGTATCCCATTTTGGATGAGGGATTTCCTGGTCCTGAAGGAAGACTGTAGTGCTATGCAATTAGCTGAGACAGCCCAAAGGCTGTGGAATAATCGCCATGGCATAAAGCATGGTCTACCGTCTGACCACCACTCTCATGATCCTCGACGACAATATGACCCCTATATAAGACAGAACCGGATAGCGGCTCCTGTTGCTGCTGTTGGAAGCAACTGCATACCCCAGGGTTTACCAGCACCCAATATTTGGTGTGAATATCACCGGAGTTCAGGGCATAGTACGGGGCAGTGCATTGCCCTAGGTAATGCCAAAAGGGCCCAGCCCTTCCAGAGTACAGTGTGTTACCGGTGCCGACGAGAGGGGCACATGGCTAGGAACTGTCCTTTTCTCCAGGGCCAGGGTAGCAGTGTCCCCAGCTCCTCTGGCATTAGGAACAAAAGGGACAATAGTAACGAGTGTGGCCACACAAACTCCTCTAGTTCAGACAGCAGCAGTGAGTGCCCAAGGGAGGCCAGGACGGCCTCTCGTGGCACTCAATATTAACGGTTACACCCTAATGTGTTTTATAGATACAGGGAGTGAGGCAACACTAATCAAGCCTTCGATTCTCAAACAAATTGACCCAGACCGTAAATTATGCTACCAGCAATGTAACAGAGTAATACAGGGAGTGACAGGATCCCTACATTGTCCCCAAACAGAGGTTTTTCTCCCTTTTTATCTGGACAACCGGACACTCCAACATTGTGCCCTTGTTGAAAATTTGCCTTTTCCTGGGGATGTTCTCCTTGGGGTAGACTTGCTCAGGAAGGTGAGGTTTACACTATCTTCGGAAGCAGATCTTCCTCACGGCACGCTTACCTTGGGGAACCAACTGTACTCTGTTGTGTATACAGATTCATCATCCCTTCACATATCATTAATCAGCACTCGTGTTCCCAATTTACACCAGGAAGCTCCAGTGCATCTGCTAAAGAAAACTGAAATTCCGCCTCATACAGGACGCTTTTTGGAAGCTGTTGTAGCTCGAGCTGGTCCAGCAGATGGAGACATCATGATAAGTCCATCCATCACCAACAAGTTGACTATCCCTTACCTCGTTACCAAGGCTAGAGATCGTAAATGCAGCATTTGGGCTTTGAATGCTGGCCCTTGTACTGTAACTCTAGGCCATGGGACACGCTTGGGAACAGTATCAGAGTATGACCAATTATACTCAAAATCGGATAGTTTGGAGGAGGCTGCTGCTGGGGGAGACATAACCCTTATCAGACCAGGTCCTCTAAATGATGAGCAAAGTGAAATAGGCGATGGGATGAGCAGACCCCCCATCAGCTCAGAGTGTGATTCATCTCTGGGAAAGGCGGAAGTGAGAGTCCCTACAGTTGCTGCTGCTGAGGGTGAATGGAACCTCATCAGACCAGGACCTTGGGTAGACAGTACAGCCAGCCAGAAGGATACTGGTAATGGTAAGCAAGACCTGCATGGTCTAGGTGATGGGATGAGTGGACCCCCCATCCGTATTGGACCTGAGACATCTCTCAAAAGGGCTGCAGTGAGAGCCCCTACGGTCGCTGCTGCTGAGGGTAAATGGAACCCTGTCAGACCAGGACCATGGGCAGACAGAGTGGCTAACCTGAGTGATCCTGGTAAGAGTAAGCTAGGCTTAGCGGAAGTAGGTGATGGGATGAGCAGACCACCCACGAACCATCAATTACGATTTGATATGAGAACCCAGAGTGGTTGCCCCCAGCCAGAAGAATGACAATGAGGTTGAGGAATCAGAAGATGAAGAGGAGTTTATTTGGGATGATTATGGGATGAAGACTAATGATAGTGACGACTTGTATGAAGACACTGACATTGAGGGAGCAGTATTGCCTCCTTCAGTGGCAATAGCGACTTGTCATGCTGCAGAAACTATAACGGAAGAAGAAACCTGCCAACCAGATTTATCCCACCTACAGGAAGCAGATCAGTGGAAGGTCTTGGAAGTGATTGAGCGGTATAATGCACTTTTTAATGGTGGAGACCAGGCTATTGGCCTGATACCCGATATTAGGCATACTATAGACACAGGAGATGCCAAGCCAGTCTGTACACGCCAGTGGAGGTTACCCCAAACAGCTCGGCAAACCATCAGAGAGCACTGTAACAAGATGCTAGATGCAGGTGTTATAGAACCCTCCACCAGCCCTTGGTTAAGCCCGGTAGTGTTGGTAAAGAAGAAAGACGGAGGTGTTCGATTCTGTGTCGATTACAGAGCCTTGAATGCAGTTACAAAAGGGGATTCTTACCCTCTGCCCCGCATAGAAGAGCTGCTAGATGAGTTGGGTCCGATGAATATATTCACCACCTTGGATGCCCGTGCAGCTTATTGGGCTGTTGAAGTCGACCCCTCTGACCGACCTAAAACCGCGTTTTCTGATGGCTATCGACTTTTCCAGTTTGTTCGCCTCCCGTTTGGCCTGTCCACTGCCCCAACCACATTTCAGAGGACCATCAATGTGGTATTAGCCGCGGTCCTTGGCAGACATACACTGTGCTACTTGGATGATGTCATCATCTATTCAAGAAGTTTTTCACAACACCTCATTGATTTGAATGAGACCCTAGGTCTTCTAAAGGCAGCCGGGTTAAAACTCAATTTGGAGAAATGCAGCTTTGCTGCAACAACAATTAATTTCTTGGGCTTTACCATTTCACCTGAGGGTGTTTCGCCTGATAAAGGGAAGGTTTGGCCATTTCAAAGTCTCCAGCCCCTCGAACAGTCAGAGAAGTAAGACGCTTCCTTGGCGCTACTGGTTTCTTTAGGAAGCATATACCTAATTATGCTACTATAGCCTCTCCTCTCCACCTCCTGCTGAAGAAAAACCAGAAATGGCAATGGGGTCCTGAACAACAAACTGCGTTTGATGAACTGAAAGAACGTCTAGTCACTGCCCCTGTTCTTCGGCAGCCGGATTTTAATAAAGAGTTTGAGATTCATACAGATGCCTCAGGTGTAGCATTAGGGGCCTGTCTGATGCAACGAGATGCTGAACAAACTCCCTATGCTATTGCATATTATAGCCGGAAATTGAGGTCAGCTGAGACCAGGTATCCAACTATTGACCTTGAGGCACTTGCGGTAGTTGAGGGTGTGAGGGTCTTTGACCCATACTTGTATGGGAGGAGATTTATTGTGTATACCGACCACCGCCCATTGGTACCTGTGTTCACAAGGAAGACAAAATCTCCAAGAATGACCAGGTATGCACATGACCTGTCATTCTATAACTTTTCAATAAGATACAAGGAAGGACCAACAAATCATGTTCCCGATCTGCTGTCTCGCCAGGTTGCTAGTTTAGTGATAGCTGACAACTCCTCCCAAAAGCTAGCCATGGAACAGGAGAAAGATCCTCAGTTAGCAGACATACGTCGCTATTTGAAAGACGGTAAGGTGCCTCGAAAGAAGTTACCACTACCCGTAGCAGAATTCGAACTGAAAGATGATGTTGTGTACCGGTTATGGCATATGCCTGATCGCATATGCTATCAGCTGGTAGTTCCTACAAACCTGAGGAATTCTGCACTAAAAGTAGCACACCTACCACCCATGGCATCTCATCCTGGCGTTCACAAAACATTCGAGAATGCCCGTTCTATGTATTATTGGCCAAGCATGCTCAAAGATGTTCAGGCATATGTAACCAATTGTCCAGTGTGTCAGCAGTCAAGAGGTAGCCCACAGAAGGTGGTGATGGCTGAGGCACCCTTAGCAGAGTTTCCTTTAGAGAGGGTTTCGATGGACTTGATGGATTTTGGACAGTCTATTCCCATTAGATATTGCCTTTCAATACTGGACCAGCATTCCAGATTCCTCCAGCTAGTGCCTCTCCATAAAGCAACTGCTCAAGCAGTTCATCGGGCCTTCTTTGATAACTGGGTAAGCCTGTTTGGTCCACCAAGAGTCATACAAACAGACAATGGAGTTCAGTTTACGAGCCATTTATTCCAAGAACTTACCAGCCTATTGTATGCCACGAATCATTATACAGTCCGCTACCATCCACAAGCCAATGGATTGATTGAGCGAACGAATAGAGTGGTAAAATCTGCTCTAACTACTTTAGTAACTAGGAATCCTCGCACGTGGCATCAGTTTGTACCAGAGATAAGGCTGCAAATAAACTCGGCCATACATCGAACCACAAATGAGCAGCCGCTATACCTCCTAACAGGTCGCCATGCCAACTTCCAGGTTGGACTTACCAACCAGGCAGTCTTTATGGAAAATGTAAATCTCCAGGAGCGATTACGAGAGGCCCGAAATTCTGCCATTGCTGCATCTAAGGAAGCCCGGATGACCTATGGGAGATATTACAACAGAGGCAAACATGGAAGCTTTAAACCCGAATTAGGGGCATTGGTCTGGTACTATGAACAAAGGCAGGGTCGTGGCCTTCCCCCTCTTTCTGGCAAATGGAGGGGCCCAGCCAGAGTAATATCAATCTTGGGTCCGGTCACTGTGCTTATACAAGATGTTAATAC
>NW_023643400.1:5000-9251 GCF_015228065.2 Penaeus monodon | reverse complement strand
AGTGTTGTGTGGTGTGTGTGTGTGTGTGTGTTGTGGTGTGTGTGTTTGTCTTTTGTGTTTGTGTGGTGTGTATATATATATATATATATATATATATATTATTTTATATATAATATAATATTATATATATATTATATTATATATTAATATTTTACTTTTTTTATATTATATATATTATAATTTATATTTATAATTTTTATATTATATATATATAATAGAAAATATATATTTTATATTATATATATATATATATATATGTATGTATATATTATATATATAAATATATATATATATATTATATTTTATATATATTATATATATATATATTATATATATATATATATATATATTACCTATACATATTTTTAATATATATATATTTTTAAAGATATTATATTTTATAAAATTATATATATATCTATATATCTATCTTATTTTCTAGTATGATACATATTATAAAATATTATATTATATTTTTATTTATATTATATATTATATTATTATAATTTATTATAAAAATTTATATATTATATTATATTTTATATAAAATTATTTTAAATATATATATCTACAATTATATATATATATATTTAAAGTATATATATATATATACATATACATATCGAACCGTATATACATATATTAGATACACACACACACACACACCTCAAACTCACCAAACACACACACACACACACACACTAAACACACACACTCTCACATATATATATATATTATTTTATATATATATATTATATATATAATATATATAAATTTATTATATATATATATATATTATATATTATATTATATAATAATATATATTAGGTTACGTTACATTTGGACAAAGCAATAATACCTTTAGGATTAGGTTTATGCTAGTTAAGGTTAGGTTTAGGTTATGTTTAGGATAGGTTTAGGATATGTTTAGGATATGTTTAGGATAGGTTTTGGTTAGGTTTTTGATAGGTGTAGGTTAGGTCTAGGTTAGGTTTAGGTTAAAATTTAGGAAAAGGGTTTTTGGGTTAGGTTTAGGTTAGGTTTAGGTTGGGTTTTGGTTAGGTTTGGGTTAGGTTTGGGTTAGGTTTGGGTTAGGTTTGGGTTAGGTTTAGGTTAGGTTTGGGTTAGGTTTGGGTAAGGGTTGGGTTAGGTTTAGGTTAGGTTTAGGTTAGGATTGGGTTAGGTTTGGTTTAGGTCTGGGTTGGGTTGTTGTGTTTTTTTAATTACAACATCCCCAGGCTCATAAAAGGGTGAAAATAAAGGTCACTGCCCCCGATTGGTACGTTCGGGGAAAGAGTGTATGTTGTAAGAAGGGATGCCATGTTAGGGAATTGTGGAAAGGAGCGACAGTGGTGTGCGTATTTGTGTGTGAAATGTAGTTGTGCAATGAGCCGAAGTGAGGTAGGCGTGGTTGAAATCCCGAGGAGAGGCGTGTACAGAGCTTCATCTATACTTTTGGTTTTTGATTGTTGGCCGTTTAGCTTTAGAATAGAATATGTTTTTTGGCGTTATTCAGCCCTTTCCCTTTTTACATAGAGTCAGGGACTTATCAAAAGGTATTATGATATCTTTTATTTGTAAAACAAGGATAAAACGGACAAAACGAAATACGGCACAGTAAAACCAAAAACTAAAACACAAAGACAAAAACAGACATAAAACAATAAACACGAGACAAACTTAAACGAGAAAGCCTTCTCTCACATATAAAAACTTAATCACTTATCTCTTATTGCCCAGACCACCTATCTTGGCACCACAACCACAGGTCACAAACCCATCTGCCTCTTGAAGGGCCGGGGACTTTTCCCCTTTTCACCTCGCCCGCAAAAAGAGTTTTGGTTCTAAAAAATCTCACATAAAAAAACTTGCATTGTACACTAAAATGTTCTTTACATAATTTAAAAAATAACTTTTAAAAGGTTATTTCATAAATGAAAAAAAAGTTCCTTGAAACAAAAAAGTAAAATAAGTAAAAAGAACCATTATGTACATGGGAAGATCGTTCATAAAATCGTTCATAAATGTGAAAAAAATGTAAAAATATAAAAAAAAATGTAAAATATTCATATAAAGTTAAGATGAAATGATAAGGTAAATAAAGATTAAAGTTTCTTTGCAAAATTTATCTTCTGTGTGGTGTCTCATTTCCCCAAAGGGTTTGTCTAAACACGATGTAAAATGTTTATTTAAAAAATACTAAAATATTAAAACATACTAAAATAAAAAGCTAACACCAAAGCAAAACATAAAAATAAAGGACGGGTGGACGAGGCCGCGCAGGTGAGTCGCTCCAGGTGGCTTCCCGTTTTCTTTGCCGCAGCTTCCTCACCGTTTTACGGGCATCCTCACCCCGGGGGATAAAACAGGGGCTTTGGGCAACCTAGGGGGCGTACGAGGCTGCGAACCTCCGTGGAACGAGGAGGAACCCCCCCTTCATCCAAAAAGGGGGGAGACGAAAGAATATGTGGGGACCGGGGGGACGTAAAAGGCTGTCCATACAACACCCCCCTGAAAGGGCCAAACGCCGAGTTGGCGTCTTCCCGTCGCGTGTGGGGCACTGGCGCTCACCACAGCCCCTGAAAGATATTTTTGGGACAAAATTGGAGGGGAGACGAAATCGTCCCCCTTGCTCAGGCAAAACCGCTTACAATAAAAAGAGATGCACGGGTTTAGGGGTTTTTAAAGGGAAAAAATTAAAAAAAAAAAAAAAAAAAAAAAAAAAAGGAAAAAAGGAGGGGGAAAAAAAACGTGGGAAATTCGGGGGTTCAAAACACTGACCACCCCCCTTTTGGTAATGCCGCCCCCCCTTGGGTAAAAACAGGGGGGATTTTTTGAAGTGGCCCGCGGGTACCCACAACACCCTTTGGTCGGTCCCCACAGAACTCAGACTCCGTAAACCCTGCATTTCTGGGGGACCTCCTCGCTGCTGAAAAGAATGGGTCGATCTCCTTGGCCCGTACCCGTTCGCTGTACCAAGTCCAGCGTGCGGTTTGGAGCGCTGGTACAGGGCCAAGACCCTCATTTTCTGGGCCCTAGAAAAGCCCCCAGAAGGGGGTATTCTCGCGTGGGATCGCCCCCGACCAGGGGGGCCGACGACTCTCGTAGCCGCTCGGCACAGCGGAACCCGCATTGAAGTCGCCCAGAAATCGAATGTCTCCCCGGGGGCAATCGCTGCCAAGTGTGGTTTGGGTAGAACGCCTTTTCACATGGTTTTTTAAATGTACATCGGTAGGAGCGTATACACAAAAAGAGCATAAACCAAAACATGCTTTCAGTCTAAATGCCTATACGCTCATAAACCGGGTGTCACCTCGACTCCCGCAGGCTAAAGTCGAGGGAGAGGGAGGCTACACCCGGGAGGTGGGACCATCGCTGCGGGCCCCCCAGGTGGGTGAAAACCACCCACACTGATCGCCGCTACCAGTCTTCTCACCTCTGAGAGGGCAGCCCCTAACTCCATGCTTAAATTTCCCCGATAGCAAGTAACCCCTCCTCTGAAAAGGCCCGATTTTCAAGCGCCTACCCGAAAGCACGCCTGGGTAAGCCCGGATGGTCATTTCCGGGTGCACGCCCCTCTCCCCGCCCCCCAAACACAGCCCAAAAAAGGGGGGGGGGCGGCTTGGGATCCCTACCCCCCTGGGGGGTTCCCGGGGCTTTCCCCCACAAGCTTCATGGGGGGTTTTGGCGCCTCCCGGGGGCAGGGGGGACGAGAACTCCACCCCAATCCTGCCCCGACATTTGCCCTCCCGCGGCCCCACAGCCCCCCTTACTTGCTGGGGGGAGGGACACCCCCCCCCCCAGCATTACCTTCACCCGTGACGTTGCCAGAGGGCATTCTGGGGGGGGAGACTGGAAAGGCCCACCCCCCCGAGCCGCCCCATTCCCCGGGGGGCTAGGGGCAGGATTGGTACGGAGCCAGAGCGTTCCCACCCCGGGTGGGCCAAAACCCCCGTCCCTGGGGGGCCTCCTGCTGCTCCGAGATCCCCACAGATTTAGCCGGGGACCGCAGGGTACCCGTTACCCATGGGTGGCCACGGGGAGGCACTGCAGAATTTTAAATGATGGAGAGGCTCTGACCGGCAGGGGAGACTTTTGCGGAAGCTGCTCCCTTTTTCGCACGGGACCCGGGGGGAAGCTGCAAGCGAGAAGGCATGCAACACTAAAAACATCTAGGCTACCACACCATCGCTTTAATCACCATGCACGTGAAACACCCCCCCATTAAATTATAATTTTTTAAAACACACA
>NW_023643399.1:34472-38799 GCF_015228065.2 Penaeus monodon | reverse complement strand
AAAAAAGTCAGGTGGGAATAGATGAATAACAGCAGAACTAATAAGAATGCTGGCGAAAGGTTGAATACTTATTCTACAATTTGTACAAAAATATGGAACAAAAGAAGATGGCCAGAAGACTGGGTAAAATCAGTCTTTACTCCCATACCTAAAAAGGTGACGCACTCCAATGCAACAATAACAGGACAATTGCATTGCAAGTCAGCAAAATTTTGTTGAAAATTATTGCTGAAAGGAATGAAGTTGAAGTAAGAGAAGAAATTGCAGATGAACAAGCAGGTTTTCGCCCTAGAAAAGGTACCAGAAACCAGATTCTAAATCTAAAATTAATCATAGAGAAAAAACAGAGAACATCAAAAAGACCTATACCTGTGTTTCATCGATTACTTGAAGGCTTTTGATACTGTCATCACGATATCCTCTGGAATAACATGAACGATATGAAGTTTCCAAACACACCATCCAACTAATAAAAGCCATGTATGACCAACAACAAGCAACTGTAAGAACCACTTATGGGTTAACAGAATGGTTCGAAGTCAAACAAGGAGTGCGACAGGGTTGCATTCTGTCTCCGCACCTCATTAACATATATTCTTATGAGAGGTGCACTAGAGAATTTTGAAGGAACTGTAGATGTTGGAGGATACAAATATCAATCTAAGGTATGCCGATGATATAGTTTTGATTGCCAGCAGTATCAATGAACTACAACAACTACTAGATAAAGTTAGAGAAGCAAGCGAAAAGGCTGGCTTGTTTCTTAATGCCAAGAAAACTAAGATCATGAAGACTCAAAGATAAACCGGCAATGAACAATGATGAACATGTTACAATCAATGGAATGATTGTGGAAAATGTGAAAGAGTTCACTTATCTTGTAGCTGTTTTAACTAATACATATGATGATTCACCTGAGATAAAAGAAGAATTGCCATTGCCAAAAATGCCACAATTGCTCTCAATAACATCTGGAAAGACCGAAGCATTACCTTACGGACAAAGCTGAGATTATTGAACTCATTAGTTTTCCCAATTGCATCATATGGTTCTGAGTGTCGGGTGCTGAAGTAGATAGACAAGAAAAAGATCAATACTGGACAGAGAAGAAGACGAATGATGAAGTGCTGAGAAAAATAAATTGTAAAGACCGGCTGTTGGACATATTGAACAAAAGGAAATTAAAGTTATTGGTCATGTGATGAGAAGTAAAAGTATTGAGAAAGACTTGCTGACAGGGATGGTGATAGGAAACAGAGGGAAGAGGCAAACCGAAGACAAGACTGAGCAACAACATCAAAGATATTTGCAGGTTGTCGACGGTACAATGGAAAGAAAAGCATAAGATCGAGTTGAGTGGCGAAGGATGGTGGAGAGGTCCACGGCTGCTCAAGCATGAGCATACCGTTATTGATGATGATATATATATATATAATTTTTTTTTTTAACGGTTGGTTCATGTTTGAGCCGCCGTGGTCACAAAAGATGCGTCAAGACATCTGATTAAACATGATTTTGCTGTTCCCTGGTACTTAATAACAGGAATATTCTGTGTTTATATGTATTAGTGTGTATTAATGATAAACTTGCAATTGGTAGGTTGATCTATGAGTGAAAGGTTATTACATATATATTAGATGCTTGAGAATTATTTTTGTCAAGGGGTTGCTATATTTCCAAGATAACAATTGCATTAGTCTAAATGTATAACTTTCAGACAGAGGTAAAAGACAATGCTATGAGAAATATTTTTCTAAATCAAACAAGACCTTATTATTAATTTCTAGTAGATTAACTCCACAGACATTATCATTCCATGAACCAGTGTTGTTAAACATTTGGTTCATAGTGTTGCATCTTATTTATAGAGTAGTGTATTTTGTCTCTAACCCTGTAATATTTGTGTATTACCCTACCCACTTTGTACAAATGTACACACTCCACACCAGGGCTACATCTTTTTCAGTACTCGTTTTAAACCCAGCACCAGAGCCATTCAGACCACCCCCAGTTATGATTTTAATAACAACCTCAATTAATACCTTTGTAGTCACTTACAGACTCAGATCAATAAGACCTCTTTCTATAGTAGAATGGATTATCTGTTTTACAACCAGGGCAGCAGAGTATACAGAGCCTGTTCTGTGACCTCCCAAGATGATACTATTAGAGCTGTTATCTCACCCATATAACCTCCTATGTTATTTCTTACATAGGGAAGTTGAGCAGAATGATGTTAGTATAGGAAAAAGTAATAATTCCCATTATCCTTCTTTTTTATAGGAAGGATAAAATAGCTACTCCTTTTGTTTATTCTTGTTATTATGGTCTCTGATACATATTGTAGATTACACTTGTTACTCAGTTTGAATCCCAAAAAAGATAAAATTTACAGAATTAACCTATTGCTGCTGGGAATATGTATTCTCCACTATAGTTTTGTTTTGTGAAATGTTTTTACACACATATTGACATGGAGCCAATAAGTATGCCGACTTACCTCACCTAATTTACCTTTTTCTCGAGTTTCAAAACTTTTTTTTCTAATGCTATCAGAATGATTCTGTTATTATTATCATTACTGACATTAAGATTATCATAATGTTACTACCAATACTAATAGCAATAAACAATGAAAGAAAAAATCAAGGAAATGTTAAATAGGTGAGAGGGGTAGGACTAGTGACTAAGCACTTGTGTGTAAACAATTCACAAATCAAACTCACTGAGGCCATGACATGTATGTACATGCCATCGTTAGCGGTAATGGGAATAAAATACATTTCTCTCCTACATAATACAACATAACAGCTGTTGGCATAACTTTCTGACCACACTTGGAAACAAAATGGGTTGTCAACCATCATGTATCTCAGTGCAAGTTATCAGTCACAAAACACTACATCCACCCCCCCCCCCCAAGGGAACGTAATCATTAACACCAAACAAAATTAGGAGAATGATAGAAGAGCGCAGCAAGAGGAAATAATGACAGTCTAAAACAATTTGAAAAGACAGTGACAGTGATACATAATTTTTTTTTATTTTTTTTTTTTCAAGTGCCCTGTCCCACAAGACGTTGGCGATCATGGATTACATGATTTTCTTGGCAGTTTAGAGCGGGGTTTGCCGTTGCCGGTTTTATTAGCCCGTATTTTTTTTGGGGGAAAATTTTAAAAAATTTTTTTTTTTCCCCCCCTTTTTTTGGGGGAAAAAACCCCCTTTTTTTCCTTTTTTTTTTTTTTTTAAAATTTTTTTTTTCTTTTTTTTAAAAAAAATTTTTTTAAAATTAATTATTTTTTTTTTTTTTAAAAATTTTTTAAAAAAAATTTTAAAAATTTTTTGGGGGGGGGGAAAAAGGATTTCCCCCCCTTTTTAAAATTTTTTTTTTAAAAAATTTTTTTTTTTTTCCCCCAAAAAATGGGTTCAAAAATTTTTTTTAAAGACAAAAAAATTTGGTTTTTAAAAAAAAAAGGGGGTTTTAAAAAAAATTATTAGGGGGGGGGAAAAAAAAAAAAAAAACCCCCCCCCCCCAAAACAACCAAAAAAAAATTTTTGGGGGGGGAAAAAAAAAAAAAACCAAAAAAAAAAAAACCGGAAAAATTTTTTTAAAATTTTTTTTTTTAAAATTCCCCCCCGGGCCCTTTTTTAAAAAACCCCCCCCCCCGGGGGGGGGTTTTCCTTCCCCTTTTTTTGGGTTTTCCCCCCAAAAGGGGGCCCGGCCCCCCGGGGGCCCCGGGCCCAAATTTTTTTTTTTTTTTGGGGCCCCCGGGGGGGCCCCGGGGGGGTTTTTTTCCCTTGGTTTTGGGGGGGTTTTCCGTTTTTTTTTTCCCCCCCCCCCTTTTTTTTTTTTTAAAAAAAAAGGGGGGGTTTAAGGGAATTTTAAAAAACCCCCCCCCCCCCGGCCCCCCTTTTTTCCCTTTTTTTTTTTTTTTTTTTTTCCCCCCCCAAAAAAACCCTTTTTAATTTTTTAAAAAAAATTTTTTTTTTTTTTTGGGGGGGGGTTTTTTCCCAATGGGGGGGGGAAAAAAGGGGGGGTTTCCCGTTTTTTTGTTTTTTTTTTTTTTGTTTTTTTTAAATTTAAATTTTTTTTTTTTTTAAAATTTTTTTTTTTTTTTTTGGGGGGGTTTTTTTTTGGGGGGGTTTTTTTTTTTTTTTTTGGGGGGGGTTTTTGGGGGTTTTTGTTTTTTTTGGGTTTTGTTTTTTTGTTTGTTTTGGGGTTGTTGTTTTTGGGGGGTTTTTATTTTGGGGTTTTTTTTTTTTGTGTTGTTTGGTTTTTTTTTTTTTTTTTTTTTGGTTGTTGTTTTTTTTTTTTTTGGTTTTGGGT
>NW_023643399.1:26972-29472 GCF_015228065.2 Penaeus monodon | reverse complement strand
TGCTCTTGTTTCCTGCCTGACAACTAAAAGAAGTATAAATTGTTGGTGTATTTGTAAAATAAACAGGATCCAACGCCAGTATGTATTTGTTCTCGTTGACTACACGTGCAAGAGAGAGTCGAAAGAGCAGTTGGATCCCCTATGCGACACTCTTTTGTTTCTAAACGTCACGGATCCTCTCCCTTATATCATGAAGGCTTAAGAGTGGAGGCACAACTCCACGCCTTATTTCCCCTCCGGGCTGCAGAAGAATCCCAAAACTGACATCGAATTATAAATCAAGCCAACATCATCAAGCCGAAAAGGTGGAGGCGAAGAGACGAATCCTCCGACCGGACGGAGATCAATAGCGTTCCCGGGCCCGCTCCTCCGCCGCCGTTCCTGCCTGCCCCAGTTGGCAAGGCGATCCCCGTTGGAATATGGCGTTGTAATGGGACGATTTTGAAGGCGCCGACTTTCTGGCTCGTTTTCTGCTCGACGCCCTGCACCCACTCCCTTCCTGAGACGCTCTCCTCCTTAGTATTGCATTAATGGTAATGCATGCGAGGAAACTACCACGTATTAGCGATGGGTAAGCAGGAATTGGAGCTAATATATTAACTCTTGTGTTGTAAGGTGTCGCAGGGCGAGCTCGTAGTGGCTCGAGATGCCCGCCATTTGTTTGTCGCGAATTCTGCCTCTCCTCTCGCCCTCGCTCCCCCTTTCGCTCGGCTTTAGCACTCTGGCGACGAGCTAATGGACGTCCTTCTCCTTTGCAGGTTCAACGAGAAGCACCAGGCCCACAGCTACGAGGTGAGAGGCGTTAGGTGGCGTGAGCGGCAGGTGAAGGCGAAGGGCGGCCGAGGCTTGTGGCCGACGCGCCATAGTCGTGTCTAAGGTCTTGGCGCCTCCTAAGACCTCTTCTCCCTTGGGGAGCTCGACGCCCTCGCCCTTTGGCCCGACGACGCGGCGGGAGTCTTGCGGGCGCCCTTTGCACTCGGGGGCGCCAGGGAGGGGAGGTTCCTGCAGGGGGGTCCTCTCCCTCGCGCCCCTCTCCTCGGAGGGCCTTCTCCTCGGAGGGGCTGCCCTTTCGCCCGGGCTCGCCGTAGGGCACTCAGGGGAGGGATTTCACCTGGGAATTTGCTCTCCCATTTTCCTCTTGGTAGATGTCTGCCAAAGGGATGTGCTGCTCTTGGTCCCTTTGTTATTGTTATTGTTTATATCCCAGGAGGGGCTTGTTTTCAAAGGATTGTGCTCCCATTTCTGCCCTTGCCCTCCCCCAAAGCCCCCAAGGGCTGCTCAGTGCAAAAGCTAAGCATCTCTTCATGGTCTGGGTCAAAATTTTGTTGAGTGATTTAATTGATTAATTTTTCCATTTTGCACATCTTGTTAGAGGAGCAGTAGTTTAAGGTATTTTAATAATTTTTGCAATACTTTTTCACTTTTCTTTTATACATTTACTTTATTCATTCTTGTGTGACCCATTTGTTTTTAAAGTGGATGTGCAAACATGTTTTTATCACATCAAAAATTTCATATATTTATTTATTTATTTTCCTGATAGCGACAGAAAATATAGATCAATATCAATTTCATTCTTTAAGGTGTGTTTAATACTTTAATCAGTGAAGATATAACCATATATTTTTTTCTTGCTTAGTCACACCTAATGGAATGCAAATGTTTTAATATTGAACAGTATTTTCTTATTTGCACTATTGTTGAGAAAAGAATATTTGATTATACAGTGTTTGGGATTTTTTTCTTCTTTTTTTTCTCTCCACTACTTGTAAATCTGTGAGAGATTTTTCAATATAAATTTTGCAGTTTTGGTTTATGTAATAGAAATTTAGGTTTAAAATGTTAAGCTAATTTTTTTATTTCATTTAATATTCAAAGTATTGTCCTGTCCTGCATGGAATATATCCTAGCAGAGTTGATAGAATAATATGCATTTCCATTCTTCCAGAATTCAAAATACAGTAGTAAGTACCGCTACAGCAACCATGAGAAAAACAGGGACTCTCCCTCTACAAATTCTCTGCGATCCTCCTCACCAGACTCTCGATCACAGTCTCCGCGCTACCACAAGGGTGAGTACACAGTGCCACTTTTCTCACATTTGCAAATTGGTGTTTCGCATTTCCTCCAGGTCTCGTCATAGTCGGTTATTCAGAATCCAGGACATTGAACCTTCTTTGAGCTTTTCATTTCGTATCATGCCAGTGAGAAGTTTTCCCTTATATATTTCAATTGTTTCCTGAATGTGTTGTGCTTGGTGTATATGTTCCTTAATGAGAGGAGGCTGAGGTGTTCTGACAGGGAAAATTTTAAAGAAGAAAAATATATTATATATATATATATATATATATATATATACATATATATATATATATTATATATATATAATATATATAGTATGTATATATATAAAATATATATATATATATATATAATATATATATATATACATATATATATATATAATATATATAATATACATATATATATATATATATAA
>NW_023643399.1:8396-24372 GCF_015228065.2 Penaeus monodon | reverse complement strand
CTATAATAGTGTATGTGTCTTAACATTTGTTCATAGTGTTGCATCTATTTATAAGTAGTGTATTGTCTCTACCCTGTATATTTGTGTATTACCCCCCACTGTACAAATGTACACACTCCACACCAGGGCCTACATCTTTTTCAGTACTCGTTTTAAACCCAGCACCAGAGCCATTCAGACAACCCCCAGTTATGATTTTAATAATCAACCTCAATTAATACCTTTGTAGTCACTTACAGACCTCAGATCATAAGACCTCTTTCTATAGTAGAATGGATTATCTGTTTTACAACCAGGGCAGCAGAGTATACAGAGCCTGTTCTGTGACCTCCCAAGATGATACTATTAGAGCTGTTATCTCACCCATATAACCTTCCTATGTTATTTTCTTTACATAGGGAAGTTGAGCAGAATGATGTTAGTATAGGAAAAAGTAATAATTCCCATTATCCTTCTTTTTTATAGGAAGGATAAAATAGCTACTCCTTTTGTTTATTCTTGTTATTATGGTCTCTGATACATATTGTAGATTACACTTGTTACTCAGTTTGAATCCCAAAAAGATAAATTTACAGAATTAACCTATTGCTGCTGGAATATGTATTCTCCACTATAGTTTTGTTTTGTGAAATGTTTTTACACACATATTGACATGGAGCCAATAAGTATGCCGACTTACCTCACCTAATTTACCTTTTTCTCGAGTTTCAAAACTTTTTTTCTAATGCTATCAGAATGATTCTGTTATTATTATCATTACTGACATTAAGATTATCATAATGTTACTACCAATACTAATAGCAATAAACATGAAAGAAAAATCAAGGAAATGTTAAATAGGTGAGAGGGGTAGGACTAGTGACTAAGCACTTGTGTGTAAACAATTCACAAATCAAACTCACTGAGGCCATGACATGTATGTACATGCCATCGTTAGCGGTAATGGGATAAAATACATTTCTTCCTACATAATACAACATAACAGCTGTTGGCATAACTTTCTGACCACACTTGGAAACAAAATGTGGTTTGTCAACCATCATGTATCTCAGTGCCAAGTTATCAGTCACAAAAACACTACATCCAGCCCCCCCCCCCCAAGGGAACGTAATCATTAACACCAAACAAAATTAGGAGAATGATAGAAGAGCGCAGCAAAGAGGAAATAAATGACAGTCTAAAACAATTTGAAAAAGACAGTGACAGTGATACATAATTTTTTTTTATTTTTTTTTTTTTCAAGTGCCCTGTCCCACAAGGACGTTGGCGATCATGGATTTACATGATTTTCTTGGCAGTTTAGAGCGGTGGTTTGCCGTTGCCGGTGTTTTTATTGAGTCACCGTCTCCATTTACCCTGGTCTGGGACCGGCACTGACTTGGGCTGGCTTGCCTACCCAGCGGCTCGGTAGGCAATCGAGGTGAAGTTCCTTGCCCAAGGGAAAAACGCGCCGGCCGTTGACTCGAACCCTCGAACTCAGATTGCCGTCGGACAGTTTGATCCGTGCTCTAAACACTCAGCCACCCCGGGCCCCAAAACATAAAAAAATATATATAAAAACGTATAGAATGAAAAGGATGAAAATGGGATTGTGAAAAGGGGAACCCTTGTAAAACAATGCACTGCCACCAACAAGGCAACATCTGAGAGCAAGCCCAAAGTATCATCGCTTTTTCTTACTTTTCTTTGTTTGCATATTTATACAACTTTATAAACCCTTTTTTTATATATAAATAAGACCTTTTTTCTTTTCTTTTTTTTTACGGTAAGTCTGTGGTTGTGTGTATGCCTATGGTTGTGTGTATGTCTATGGTTGTGTGTATTCTGGTGGTTGTGTGTATGTCCTGTGGTTGTGTGTATGTCTGTGGTTGTGTGTATGTCTGTGGTTGTGTGTATGTCTATGGGTTGTGTGTATTTATGGTTGGTGTATGTCTGTGGGTTTTTTGTGTCTTGGTTGTGTGTATTTCTATGGTTGTGTTATGTTTTGGGTTGTGTATGTTATGGTTGTGTTATGTTGTGGTGTTGTATGGTGGGTTATATGTGGTTGTATGTATGTGTGGTTGTATGTATGTGTGGGTTTTATGTATTGTGTGGGTTTTTGTATGGGGTAGTTGTATTTGTGTAGTTGTGTGTGCTGTGTTGTGGTATGGTGTGTGTACTGTGTGTGTGTTGTGTTGTGTGTGGCTGTGTGTGTGGTTGTGTGTCATGTGTGGTTTGTTGTGTTGGTTTGTGGGTTTTATGTGTGATGTGTGATGTTGTGGTGTGTGTTTTGTCTATTTTGTATTATGTGAAATTTATCGTGGTTTTGTGTGTCCCCTCATATTTCAGTGGTTATCAGTCAGAAACACTACATCCAGCCCCCCCCCCCCATAGGAACATGGTGTGGGTGTGGTGTGTGTGTGTGGTGTGTGGTGTTTGTGTTGTGGGGGTGAGGGAAAAGTTTTTGTGTGTGTGTGGTGTGTGGTGTTTGTGTGTGTGGTGTTGTGTGTGGTGTTTTTTATGTTTTGTGTGTGTGTGTTGTGTGTTGTGTGTGTGTTGTGTGTGTGTGTGTTGTGTGTGGCTGTGTGTGTGTGGCTTTTGTGTGTGTGTGTGTGTGTGTGTGTGTGTGTGTGTGGGTGTGTGTGTGTGTGTGTGTGTGTGTGTGTGTGTGTGTGCTGTGTGTGTGGTGTGTGCTGTGTGGGTGTGTGTGCGTGGTGTCTGTTCGTAGTGTGTGTGCATGGTGTGTGTGTGGTGGTGTGTGTGTGTGTGGGTGTGTGTGTGGTGTGTGTGTGGGTGGTGGGTGTGTGTGGTGTGTGTGTGTGTGTGGTGTGTTTTGTGTGGTGTGGGTGTGTGTGTGTGTGTGTGTGTGGTTGGCTGTGTGGTGTGTAGTGTGTGGTGTTTTGTGGTGTGTGAGTGGCTGTGTGTGGGGTGGGGGGTGTGTTGATTTGTGTGTGGTGTGTGTGTGGTGTGTGTGGGTTTTGTGTGTGTGTGGTGTGGTGTGTGTCTGTGTGTGGTGTGTGTGTGGCTGTGTGTATGTGTGTGGTTTGTGTATTGTGTGTGGTGTGTGTTGTGTTGTGTGTGTGTATGGTGTGGTGTGGTTGTGTGTGTGGTGTGGTTGTGTGTGGTTGTGTTGGGTGGTTTTTTGTTGTGGGGGTGGTTGTTGTGTTTGTATGATGTTGTTGTTGTTTGTGTGTTTTGATGTGTGCATATGTGTATGTGCTTGTGTGATGTGTGATTGTGTGATGTGTGTATGTGTGATGGTGATTGGTTGTGTATGTGTGGTGTTGTATGTGTGTGGTGTGTAGTTTGTGTATGTGGGTGTGTTGTTGTTGGTGGTTGTGAGTGTTGTGTTGTGGGTTGTGGGGGTGTGTTGTGGTTGTTTTTGTGTTTTGTGGTGGTGGGTTGTGTGTTGTGATTGTGTTGTGTGTGGTTTGTGGTGTGTGTGTTGTGTGTGTTGTTGTGTGTGGTTGTGGTTGTGTGTGTGTGGTGTGTGTGTGTGTTGTGCTTGTGTGTTGTGTGTGGGTTTTGTGTGGTGTTGGTTGTGTGGTTGTTGTTGGTTTTGGTGTGGTTTTGGTTGTGTGTGGTGTGGTGTGTGTGTGTGTGTTGGGGTGTGTGGTTTTGTTGTTTTGGGGTTTGTGGTGTGGTGGGGGTGGGTGGTGGGATGTGTAGTGTGTGTGTGGTTAGTTGAGGTGTGGTTTTTGTGTGTGTGTGTGTGTATTGGTGTGGGTTTTAGTGTGTGGGTGGGTTATGTGTGTGTTGTGTGTTGTGGTTTTTTGTGTTGTTGTTTTGTGTGGGGTGGGTTTTGTGTGGTGTGTTGTTTGTGTGTGTGGTTTGGGGTGTGAGTGTTTGTGTGTGTGTGGTTTTGTGTTGTTTGGTTTGGTGGGTTGGTTGGGGGCGTTGGTTTGGTGGGGGGGTGGTTTTTTTTTTTTTGTGTTTGTTTTTGTTTTTTGTTTTGTTTTGGTTTTTGTGTGTTTTGTGTTTTGTGTGTGGTTTTGTGTTGTTTTTGTGTGGTTTTGTGTGTGTGGTTTTGTGTGTGTGGTTGTTGTGTGTGGGTTTTTTGTGTTTTTTGTGTTGTGTGTGTTGTGGTTTTTGTGTTTGGTGGTGTGTGGGTTGGTTGTGTGGTTGTGTGGTTGTGTGTTGTGTGGGTTGTGGTGGTGTTGTGTGTGTGTGTGGTTGTGTGTTTTGTGTTTTGGGTGTTGTTGGTGTTTGGTTTTTGTTGTGTTTGTGTGTGTTTTTGTGTGTTGTGTTTGTGTTGTGTGTGGTTGTGGTTGGTTGTGTTTTGGTTGTGGGTGTGTGTGGTTGTGTTTGTGGTTGTGTGTGGGTTTGGTGTTGTGGTTGGTGGTGTGGTGTGTGTGGGTGTGTGTGGTGGTTGTGTGTGTGTGTGTTTTTGTGGGTGTTTGTGTGTGTTGTGGTTGTGTGTGGGTTTTGGTTTTGTGTGTGTGGGTTTGTGTGTGTGTGTGTGTGTGTGTGTGGTTGTGTGTGTGGTGTGTGTATATATATATATATGTGTGTGTGTGGGGTGTGTGTGTGTGTGGTGGGGTGTGTGTGTGTGTGTGTGTTGTGTGTGTGTGTGTCTGTGGTTTGTGTGTGGTTGTGTGTGTTATGTGTGGTTGCGTGCATGTGTGTGGTTGCGTGCATGTGTGTGTGGTTGCGGCATATTGTGTGTGTGTGGGGTGTGTGTGTGTGTGTGTGTGTGTGTGTGTGTGTGGTGTGTGTGTGTGTGTGTGGTTTTGTGTGTGTGTTTGTGTGGTGTGTGGTGTAAAGTGTAAGTGTTAGTAGGTGACTAAGTGAGAGTGAGAATAGGGTGAGAGTGAGTGTGTGTTTGTATGTGTGGTTGCGCGCATGCATTTGTTTTCATGAACTGTAGAGCCCATCTGTTCTTTTTCTTAATATTCACATTATATATAATTTATCAGCTATTCTTACCCACCATCTCCACACAAATCCAATTGCGAAACCACTCTCAAATAACGTTAATAAAGTCAAAGTTGAGTAGAGTGTTCAAAGCGCCCGAGGAAAACAATCACAAAAAGCAAGTGTCGCCGGCACCGTATTGACATATTCTGATTGACGTCATTTATCAGATTATTGTAATCATCGAGATTCGCTTGAAATACGCAAGCTATATCTCCCCCTTAATAAGATTGCGTAATAGCCTCCAACGGTACATGAATTCATTTTGCGACAATGGCGAAACTGTAAAAAAATTTGGGTTTATACAAAAAAAACAGTATTCGCTGTATGGTCTAATGAACAAAAATTTATAGCGTTAATTTTTGCTTGATTTCGTTGCTTTAATAAGAAACTGAAAGATACACGGTAGTTGGTCAGCTCTGCACTACAAGACCGTGTATTGTACAGTAGTTTTTAAAATTCAAAGAGACGGGAATATGCATTTACTCCCCGGATTTTATCGAAATTTTGCTCTTGTTTCCTGCCTGACAACTAAAAGAAGTATAAATTGTTGGGTATTTGTAAAATAAACAGGATCCAACGCCAGTATGTATTTGTTCTCTTTGACTACAGTGCAAGAGAGAGGTCGAAAGAGCAGTTGGACCCCTATGCGACACTCTTTTGTTTCTAAACGTCACGGATCCTCTCCCTTATATCATGAAGGTTAAGAGTGGAGGCACAATCCACGCCTTTTTTCCCCTCCGGGGTGCAGAAGAAAACCCAAACTGACATCGAATTATAAATAAGCCAAAAATCATCAAGCCGAAAAAGGGGGAGGCGAAGAGGGCGAATCCTCCGACCGGACGGAGATCAATAGCGTTCCGGGGCCCCCTCCTCCGCCGCCGTTCCCGCCTGCCCAGTTGGCAAGGCGATCCCCGTTGGAATATGGCGTTGTAATGGACGATTTTGGGAAAGGGGCCGACTTTCTGGCTCGTTTTTCTGCTCGACGCCCTGCACCCACTCCTTCCTGAGACGCTCTCCTCCTTAGTATTGCATTAAGGGGTAATGCATGCGAGGAAACTACCACGTATTAGCGATGGGTAACCCAGGAATTGGAGCTAATATTTTAAACTCTTGTGTTGTAAGGTGTCGCAGGGCGAGCTCGTAGGGCTCGAGATGCCCGCCATTTGTTTGTCGCGAATTCTGCCTCTCCTCGCCCTCGCTCCCCTTTCGCTCGGCTTTAGCACTCTGGCGAGAGCTAATGGACGTCCTTCCCCTTTTGCGGGTTCAACGAGAAGCACCAGGCCCACAGTACGAGGTGAGAGGCGTTAGGTGGCGTGAGCGGCAGGTGAAGGCGAAGGGCGGCCGAGGCTTGGGGCCCGACGCGCCATAGTCGTGTCTAAGGTCTTGGCGCCTCCTAAGACTCTTCTCCCTTGGGGAGCTCGACGCCCTCCCCTTTTGGGCCCCCGACGACGCGGCGGGAGTCTTGCGGGCGCCCTTTGCACTCGGGGCGCCAGGGAGGGGAGGTTCCTGCAGGGGGTCCTCTCCCTCGCGCCCCTCTCCTCGGAGGGCCTTCTCCTCGGGGGCTCCCCTTTTGGGCCCGGGCTCGCCGTAGGGCACTCAGGGGAGGGATTTCACCTGGGAATTTGCTCTCCCATTTTCCTCTTGGTAAAAGGTCTGCCAAAGGGATGTGCTGCTCTTGGTCCCTTTGTTATTGTTATTGTTTATATCCCAGGAGGGGGTTGTTTTCAAAGGATTGTGCTCCCATTTCTGCCCTGCCCTCCCCAAAGCCCCCAAGGGCTGCTCAGTTGCAAAAGCTAAGCATCTCTTCATGGTCTGGGGCAAAATTTTTTTGAGTGATTTAATTTATTAATTTTTCCATTTTGCACATCTTGTTAGAGGAGCAGTAGTTTAAGGTATTTTAATAATTTTTTCAATACTTTTTCACTTTTCTTTTATACATTTACTTTATTCATTCTTGTGTGACCCATTTGTTTTAAGTGGATGTGCAAACAGTTTTTATCACATCAAAAATTTCATTTTATTTATTTATTTATTTTCCTGATAGCGACAGAAAATATAGATCAATATCAATTTCATTCTTAAGGTGTGTTTAATACTTTAATCAGTGAAGATATAACCATATATTTTTTTCTTGCTTAGTCACAAACCCAATGGAATGCAAATGTTTTAATATTGAACCGTATTTTCTTATTTGCACTATTGTTGAGAAAAAAATATTGATTATACAGTGTTTTGGGGTTTTTTTCTTCTTTTTTTCTCTCCACTACTTGTAAATTGTGAGAGATTTTCAATATAAATTTTGCAGTTTGGTTTATGTAATAGAAATTTTGGTTTAAAAGTTAAGCTAATTTTTTTATTTTATTTTAAATTCAAAGTATTTCCCGTCCCGCATGGAAAATACCTAGCAGGTTATAGAAAAAATGCATTTCCATTCTTCAGAAACAAAAAAAGAGTAAGTACCGCACAGCAACCATGAGAAAAACGGGACCTTTCCCCCTACAAAATTTTCTGCGATCCCCTCACGACTCCGATCACAGTCTCCGCGCACAAAGGGGGAGTACACAGTGCACTTTTTTCAATTTCAAATTGGTGTTTTGCATTTCCCCCAGGGTTGTCATAGTCGGTTATTTAGAATCCCGGACATTGAAACCCCCCTTTTTTTTTTTTCTTTGAGTTTTCATTTTGTATCATGCCAGTGAGAAGTTTTTCCCTTTTAATTTCAATTTTTTTTCCCGAATGTGTTGTGCTTTGGGGTATAGTTCCTTAATGAGAGGAGGCTGAGGGTTCGACAGGAAAAATTTTAAAAAAGAAAAATAATAAAATAATAATAAAATATTATTTAAAATAAAATATATAATATATAAAACAATATTAAAAATAAAAACTAATAAAATAATAATAAAAATAAAAATATATAAAATAATATATATAAAATTTTATATATAGTATATATATATAAAATATTATATAATAATAACATAATATTAATATATATATAAATAATAACAATTTTAATTATATACAAAAATTTTAAATAAATATATAAAATATATATATATACATATATATATATAATTATTATATTATATTTATACATTTTTATACATTATATATATATATATATATATATATTAAATATATATAATTTAAAATTTTATTATATATATACAATTATATATATTATATTTTATAAAATTATATATAATATAAAAAATATATATATTTTTAAAAAAATATATACTTTATATAATATATTTTATATTTTAATAATTTATATTAAAAACATATATATATATAATACATATATATATATATATAATAAATATATTTTTTTTTTATATTATATATAATATATTTATATAATATATATATTATAATATATTATATTTAAAAAATACATTATATACACATATAAAAATACATATTAATTACATATATTTTAAATATACATAACATAATTTCATATAAATATATATTAATATACATTATATACATTTTTTAAATATAATATATTATATAAATATATAACATATAATAAATATATTTATAATAATATATTTAAATTTTAATACATATATTATTTAAAAATATTTATAATTTTTATATATAATAATTTATTAATAACATATATATAATATAATATAATATAATAATATTTTATATATCATAAATTTTAGTATTATAAAATATGATGTATATATATTTATATTTATTTTAGTATATTTTTTGTTTTAAAAAAATTTAAAAAATATTATATATATATATTTTTATATAAAAAAAATATTAAATAAATAAATTAATTATATAAATATATGTATTATAAATATATTATATATATTATGTATATATATATTTTAAATTTAATATTATATATATATATTATATGTATATTTAATTTATTAATATTTTATATATTTATATAATATGTATATATATAATATTATAAATATATATAAATATATATATATATATACATATAAAATATAAATAATATTATAATAATATATATGTTATATTATATATATATATGTATATATGTAATATATATGTAATATAGTATATATATAATATATATAATAATATATATAATATATATATATATATATATATATATAAATTTTTTTTTTTAAAAATTTTCCCTGCAGAACCCCTCAGCCCCCCTTCTTAAGGAACTTTAACACCAAGCACAACACTTTCAGGAAACAATTGAAATAATAAGGGAAAATTTCTCCGGGGCATGTACAAAAGAAAACCCAAAGAAGGTTTTCAATGCCCTGGATCTGAATAAACCCCACTATGACGAGACCCGGAGGAAAAGCGAAACACCAATTTGCAAATGTGAGAAAAGTGGCACTGTGTACTCACCCTTGTGGTAGCGCGGAGACTGTGATCGAGAGTCTGGTGAGGAGGATCGCAGAGAATTTGTAGAGGGAGAGTCCCTGTTTTTCTCATGGTTGCTGTAGCGGTACTTACTACTGTATTTGAATTCTGGAAGAATGGAAATGCATATTATTCTATCAACTCTGCTAGGATATATTCCATGCAGGACAGGACAATACTTTGAATATTAAATGAAATAAAAAATTAGCTTAACATTTAAACCTAAATTTCTATTACATAAACCAAAACTGCAAAATTTATATTGAAAAATCTCTCACAGATTTACAAGTAGTGGAGAGAAAAAAAAGAAGAAAAAATCCCAAACACTGTATAATCAAATATCTTTCTCAACAATAGTGCAAATAAGAAAATACTGTTCAATATTAAAACATTTGCATTCCATTAGGTGTGACTAAGCAAGAAAAAAATATATGGTTATATCTTCACTGATTAAAGTATTAAACACACCTTAAAGAATGAAATTGATATTGATCTATATTTTCTGTCGCTATCAGGAAAATAAATAAATAAATATATGAAATTTTGATGTGATAAAAACATGTTGCACATCCACTTTAAAAACAAATGGGTCACACAAGAATGAATAAAGTAAATGTTTAAAAGAAAAGTGAAAAAGTATTGCAAAAATTATTAAATACCTTAAAATACTGCTCCTCTAACAAGATGTGCAAAATGGAAAAATTAATCAATTAAATCACTCAACAAATTTGACCCAGACCATGAAGAGATGCTTAGCTTTGCACTGAGCAGCCCTTGGGGCTTTGGGGGAGGGCAAGGGCAGAAAATGGGAGCACAATCCTTTGAAAACAAGCCCCTCCTGGGATATAAACAATAACAATAACAAAGGGACCAAGAGCAGCACATCCCTTTGGCAGACATCTACCAAGAGGAAAATGGGAGAGCAAATTCCCAGGTGAAATCCCTCCCGTGTGCCCTACGGCGAGCCCGGGCGAAAGGGCAGCCCCTCCAGAGAGAAGGCCCTCCGAGGAGAGGGGCGCGAGGGAGAGGGCCCCCCTGCAGGAACCTCCCCTCCCTGGCGCCCCCGAGTGCAAAGGGCGCCGCAAGACTCCCGCCGCGTCGTCGGGCCAAAGGGCGAGGGCGTCGAGCTCCCAAGGGAGAAGAGGTCTTAGGAGGCGCCAAGACCTTAGACACGACTATGGGCGGTCGGCCACAAGCCTCGGCCGCCCTTCGCTTCACCTGCGCTCACGCCACCTAAACGCCTCTCACCTCGTAGCTGTGGGCCTGGTGTCTCGTGAACCTGCAAAGGAGAAGGACGTCCATTAGCTCGTCGCCAGAGGCTAAAGCCGAAGCGAAAGGGGGAGCGAGGGCGAGAGGAGAGGCAGAATTCGCGACAAAAAATGGCGGGCATCTCGAGCCACTACGAGCTCGCCCGCGGGCACCTTACAACACAAGAGTTAATATATTAGCTCCAATTCCTGCTTACCCATCGCAATACGTGGTAGTTTCCCCGCATGCATTACCATTAATGCAATACTAAGGAGGAGAGCGTCTCAGGAAGGGAGTGGGTGCAGGGCGTCGAGCAGAAAACGAGCCAGAAGTCGGCGCCTTCAAAATCGTCCATTACAACGCCATATTCCAACGGGGATCGCTTGCCAACTGGGGCAGGCAGGAACGGCGGGGAGGAGCGGGCGGGAACCCCTATTGATCTCCGTCCGGTCGGAGGATTGTCTCTTCGCCTCCCCCTTTTTCGGCTTGATGATTTTGGCTTGATTATAATTCGATGTCGTTTGGGATTTTTCTGCAGCCCGGAGGGGAAATAAGGCGTGGAGTTGTGCCTCCACTCTTAAGCCTTCATGATAAAAGGGGAGAGGATCCGTGACGTTTAGAAACAAAAGGTGTCGCATAGGGGATCCAACTGCTCTTTCGACTCTCTCTTGCACGTGTAGTCACGAGAACAAATACATACTGGCGTTGGATCCTGTTATTTTACAAATACACCAACAATTTATACTTCTTTTAGTTGTCAGGCAGGAAACAAAAGCAAAATTTCGATAAACTCCGGAGAGTAAGTGCAATATTCCCGTCTCTTTGAATTTTAAAAACTATGTAAATACACGGTCTTGTAGTGCAGAGCTGACCAACTACCCTGTATCTTTCAGTTTCTTATTAAAGCAACGAAACAAGCAAAAATTAACGCTATAAATTTTTTTTTCATTAGACCATACAGCGAATACTGTTTTGTGTATAAACAAATTTTTTTTACAGTTTCGCCATTGTCGCAATATGAATTTCATGTACCGTTGGAGGCTATTACGCAATCTTATTAAGAGGGGGAGATATAGCTTGCGTATTTTAAGCAGAATCTCGATGATTACAATAACTGATAAATGACGTCAATCAGAATTGTCAATACGGTGCCGGCGACACTTGCTTTTTTTGATTGTTTTCCTCGGGCGCTTTGAACACTTACTCAACTTTGACTTTATTAACGTTATTTTAGAGTGGTTTCGCAATTGGATTTGTGGGAGATGGTGGGTAAGAAATAGCTGATAAATTATATATAATGTGAATATTAAAGAAAAAGAACAGATGGGCTCTACAGTTCATGAAAACAAATGCATGCGCGCAACCACACATACAAACACACACTCACTCTCACCCTAATTCTCACTCTCACTTAGTCACATACTAAAAACTTACATTTACACACACACACACACACACACACACCACACACACACACACACACACACACACACCACACACACCACACACACCCCACACACACACACAACACCCCACACACACATATGCACGCAAACCCCACACACATGCACGCAAGCACACACATGCACGCACCACACACACATGCACGCAACCACACACACATGCACGAAACACACACATGCACGCAACCACAATAACACACAACCACACACACAACCACACACACAACCCCAGACACAACCACACACACACAACCACACACACATACAACCACACAACCACACACACAACCACACACACACCACACACACAACCACACACACACCACACACACAACACACAACCACACACACACAACCACACAACACACACAACCACACACACACACAACCACACCCAGACACACACACAAACACAGACACACGCACACAACCACACACACACACAACCACACACAACCACACACAACCACACACACACACACACAACACAACACACATACAACACACATACAACACACATACAACACACATACAACACACATACAACACACATTCAACACACATTCAACACACATTCAACACACATTCAACACACATTCAACACACATCCAACCACACATCTAACTACACAACCACACACACACCCAACCAACACACACCCAACCACACACACACCCCAAACCCCCCACCCCACCCAACCACACACGTACCCAACCACACACGCACCCAACCACACACGCACCCAACCATACACACACAGCCACACACACACAACCACAGCCACACACACAACCACACACATACACAACCACACACATACATAACCAAACACACATAAAACCAAACACACACAAAACCACACACAAAACCGAACACACAAAGCCACACACACAAAACCACACACACAACCACAACCCCACACACACACACAACCACACACACACAACCGCACACCACACACACATACGACCACCCCACCCACCACATACAACCACACATATACAACCACACACCACACACATACAACCACACACTAACTACACAAAACTACACACAACCACACATACACCCACCCCACAAAACTATACTCACAACTACACACATACACAACCACACACACACACAACCCCACACACAACCATATACACAACCACACACCTCACACTAATTCTCACTCCCATCTCATTCTATCATGCTCTCTCACTCACTTCACTCACGCTCGCTCACTCACTCTCACGCATGTTCACTCACTCATACATAAAACCCCACACACACAACTACACACATACCACACACACAACCACATATACAAAACCACACACAGCCACAAAACCACACACAACCACAAAACCACACACACATACCACACACACAACTACACACACAACCATACACGCCACACACACACAACCATACACACCACACACACACACATGAAACCCACACACACACACACACACACACACACACACAAAGCCCACACACACAACCACACACACAGCCACACACACAGCCACACACACACAGCCACACACACACACAGCCACACACAATCACACACACCCACAACCCCACATACACATACAACTACACATACTCAGCCACACATACACACAACCACACATACACACAACCACATACACACGCATCACACATATGCACACATCACACATATGCACACATCACACATATGCACACATCACACATACACACACAACCACACAAAAATTATACACAAACACACACACACAGGCACTCATGTACACATTACACAACCACAACCACACACACAGCCACACACACAAAACCCCAACCCACACACCAGCCCCACTCACCTACACAACTACACACACATACACAAAATACACCCCACATAAAAAACTACACACACATACACAACTACACACACATACACAACTACACACACACACACACACACAACTACATACACAACACAACACCTACAGATACATACAACTACACATACATACAACCACACATAACCACACACATACACACAGCCACACACATACACACAGCCACACACACAGCCAGACACACACACACACACACAGCCAGACACACACACACACACACACAGCCAGACACACACACAGCCACACACCCCCACACACACACACACACACACACACACACACACACACAAAACAAAACACACCCCACACACACACACACACACAGCCACAGCCACACACACACACAGCCACACACACACACACACACAGCCACACACACACACACACACACACACAGCCACACACACACACACACACACACACACACACACACAACACACACACACACACACAGCCACACACACACACACACAGCCACACACACACACACACACAGCCACACACACACACACAGCCACACACACACACACAGCCACACAACTCACACACACACAGCCACACATCACCACACACAGCCACACACACACACACACCCGCCACACACACACACACAACCCCACACACACCACACACACACACCACACACAAGCCACACACCAACACACACCACACACACACCACACAAACAAACACACACACACACAAAACAACACACACACACACACACCCCACACACACACACACACACACACACACACACACCCCACACACACCATGTTCCCATGGGGGGGGGCCCGGATGAGTGTTTTGTGTTGATAACACCACACACATACACACACCACACACACACATACACACACACACACACACACATACACACACACACACACCACCACAACACAACAACACACACACACACCACCACACAACACACAAACACATGTTCCCCTTTAGGGGGGGGGGCTGGATGTAGGTTTTCGTGATGATAACACCACACACATACACACACCACACACACACACCATGTTCCCTTGGGAGGGGGGCTGATTTAGTGTTTCGTGACTGATACTTGCACTAGATATATGAAAGTTGACACACCACACACACACACACGATAAACTACACTACATACAAAACCTAACATACACACAAACCCAAAAAACATGCACACATCACACATAAACACAACCACAAACACCACACACACACACACCCTGTACACACAACCACACACACAGCCACACACACATACACAACTACACACACAGACACACACAGCATACACACTACAGCCACAACATACATACAACACAATACATACAACCACACCAAAATACAACACACATACATACAACCACACATACATACAACCACATATAACCCCAACATACACACAGCCCACACATATACACAACCATAGACATACACACAACCCCAGACATACACACAACCAGAAATACACACAACCCAAAACACACACAACCATAGACATACACACAACCACAGACATACACACAACCAGACATACACACAACCATAGACATACACACAACCCCCAAAACATACACACAACCCCAGACATACACACAACCATAGACATACACACAACCATAGACATACACACAACCCTAGAATACACACAACATAGACATACACACAACCACAGACATACACACAACCACAGACATACACACAACCAAGACATACACACAACCATAGGGCATACACACAACCACAGACTTTCCGTAAAAAAAAAGAAAAGAAAAAAGTCTTACTATATAAAAAAAAAATTTAAAATAGCCCAAACAAAAAAGAGAAAAAAACTTGATTCCCATGTCCCCCTGTTTCAACAGACAAGGGACCCCACAACCATTTCACCTTCCAACGTTTATAAAAAGAAGGCTGTATTTTAAAAAAGGAGTAAAACTGTTAGGTATCAACGGTGGGCAAGGAACTTATGATTCTCCGAGCCGTGGGTAGGCAGCAGCCCCCCAATCCTTCCCCAGGGTAAAAGGCGGGACTCAATAAAAACACCCGGCAAAGGCAAACCACCGCTCTAAACTGCCAAGAAAATCATGAAATCCATGATCGCAAGTCCTTGTGGGACAGGGG
>NW_023643399.1:0-8296 GCF_015228065.2 Penaeus monodon | reverse complement strand
CCAAAAACCCCGCACACCACACACCACAACACACACACGCACCACACACACACGCCCACACACGCGCACCAACCCGCACACACACGCCACACACACACCACCACACAAACCCCACACACCCAACCACACAACCACACACCAACCACACACACACACACACACACACACACACACACAACACAACACACATACAACACACATACAACACACATACAACACACATACAACACACATACAACACACATTCAACACACATTCAACACACATTCAACCACACATCTAACTACACAACCACACACACACCCAACCACACACACACCCAACCACACACACACCCAACCACCCACACACCCAACCACACACGTACCCAACCACACACGCACCCAACCATACACACACAGCCACACACACACAACCACAGCCACACACACAACCACACACATACACAACCACACACATACATAACCACACACATGCATGCACACATACATGCACACAAAACCACACACACAAACCACACACACAAAACCACACGCACAAAACCAAACACACACAAAACCAAACACACACAAAACCAAACACAAAACAAAACCACACACACACCCCCCCACACACACACAACCACACACAACTGCACACACACACAACCCCCCCACACACACACAACCACACACATACAACCACACACACAACTATACTCACAACTACACACATACACAACCACACACAACCACAACCACACACACAACCATATACACAAACCCCACACACCCCACACTAATTCTCACTCCCACTCATTCTCACTCATGCTCTCTCACTTTACTCTCACTCACGCTCGCTCACTTCACTCTCACGCATGTTCACATCACTCATACATAAAACCCCACACACACAACTACACCATACCACACACACAAACCCCATATACAAAACCACACACAGCCACAAAACCACACACAACCACAAAACCACACACAACCACAAACCACACACAACCACAAACCACACACACACCACAGTCACACACAGCACTCAGACAACCACACACACACAACAACACACACATACCACCACACACACACACATGAAACCACACACACACACACACACACACACACACACACACACCACACACCACACACACACAAACCACATGCACACACAACCATAATCATACACAGAAATACACACAACCACATATGCACAGACAACCACACACACGCACAGACAACCACACATGCATACAACCACACACAATCACACACACCCACAACCCCACATACACATACAACTACACATACTCAGCCACACATACACACAACCACACATACACACAACCACATACACACGCATCACACATATGCACACATCACACATACACACACAACCACACACAAACATATATACACAAACACACACACACAGTCACTCATGTACACATTACACAACCACAACCACACACACAGCCACACACACAACCACAACCACACACACAGCCACACTCACCTACACAACTACACACACATACACAACTACACACACACACAACTACAGATACATACAACTACACATACATACAACCACACATAACCACACACATACACACAGCCACACACATACACACAGCCACACACATACACACAGCCACACACATACACACAGCCACACACACACATAGCCACACACAGCCACACAGCCACACACACACACACACAGCCACACACACACACACACACACACACAGCCACAACCACATCCACATCCACATCCACACACACACAGCCACACACACACACACAGCCACACACACACAGCCACAAAACACACCACACACACAGCCACACACACACACACAAAACACAAGCCACACCCCACCACACCAGCCACACACACACACACACACACACACACACACACACACAACACACACACACACACACACACAGCCACACACACACACACACAGCCACACACACCACACGCACACACCACACACACAGCCACACACACACACACACAGCCACAACAACACACACACACAGCCACACACCCACACACACACACACAAACCACACACACAAAACACACACACACACACACACACACACACACACACACACACACACACACACACACCCCACACACACCACAACACACCACACACACACACACACAACACACACACACACACACACACACACACACCACACACAACACCCCCAAAAGAAACCACACACAAAACACACACCACCCCACACAATACACACCCCACACCACACCCCCCACACACAAAACCCCCAAAAACCCCAAAACACACACACACACACACACACAAACACCATGTTCCCTTCAGGGGGGGGGGGGCCTGGATGTAGTGTTTTCGTGACTGATAACTTGGCACTGAGATATATATGGTTGACACACCACACACACCCCACAGATACAAACTACACAACATACAAACCATAGACATACACACAACCACAACATGCACACTCACACTAAACAAACCACAAACCACCACACAGCCACACATGTACACACAAAACACACACACAGCCACACACACATACACAACTACACACACAGCCCTACACACACGATAACCCCAAATAATGCACACACAACTACACATACATACAACTACACATACTACAACCACACATACATACAACCACACATACATACAAACCACACATACATACAACCACATATAACCACACACATACACACAGCCCAACATATACACAACCATAGACATACACACAACCATAGACATACACACAAACCACAGACATACACACAACCATAGACTACACACAACCACAGACATACACACAACCATAGACATACACACAACCATAGACATACACACAACCACAGACATACAAACACACCACAGACATACACACAACCATAGACTACACACAAACCCATGGGGCATACACACAACCACAGACTTACCGTAAAAAAAAAGAAAGAAAAAAGGTCTTACTTATATAAAAAAAAAGGGGTTTATAAAGTGTATAAATATGCAAACAAAGAAATAAGAAAAAGCGATGATACTTTGGGACTTGCTCTCAGATGTTGCCTTGTTGGTGGCAGTGCATGTTTTTACAAGGGTTACCCCCTTCAGCAATCCCATTTTCATCCTTTTCATTCTATACGTTTTTTATAATTATTTTATGTATTGAGGCCGCGGGGCTGAGTGTTTAGAGCATCGGACTCAAGACTGGGCACGACGGCAATCTGAGTTCGAGGGTTCGAGTCAACGGCCGGCGCGTTTTCCCTTGGGCAAGGGGAAATTCACCTCGATTGCCTACCGAGCCGCTGGGTAGGCAAGCCAGCCCAAATCAGTGCCGGTCCCAGACCAGGGTAAATGGAAAACGGTGACTCAATAAAAACACCGGCAACGGCAACCACCGCTCTAAACTGCCAAGAAAAATCATGTAAATCCATGATCGCCAACGTCCTTTGGGGGACGGGCCTTAAAAAAAAAAAAAATAAAAAAAATTTGTACACTGTCCTGTCTTTTTAAAATTGTTTTAGACTGTCATTTTTTTTCCTTTTTGGGGCTGCCTCTTCTATCATTTCCTAATTTTTTTTTGGTTTTAAATGTTACTTCCCTTGGGGGGGGGGGGCGGGATGTAGTTTTTTGTGACTATAACTTGGCACTGAGATCTTGGTTGAAAAACCACTTTTTTTTCCCAAAGTGGGGTCAGAAAGTTATCCCAAACACTGTTATGTTGTTTATGTAGAAATGTATTTTTTTTTCCCTTTAAAACCGCAAAAGATGGCTGTACATCATTCTGGCCTCTGATTTTTTATTTGTGAATTGTTTCACACAATTTTCTTGTCCTATCCTCCCCCTCTCCCTTTTTAAAACATTTTCCTTGATTTTTCCTTTCATTGTTTATTGCTATATATTGGTAAAACATTATGAAATTCTTAATGCAGAAATGATAATAATAACAAATCATTCTATAGCATTAAAAAAAGTTTTTGAAACTCGAAAAAAAGGGTAATTGGTGAGGTAAGTCGGCTACTTATTGGCTCCATGTAAATATTTGTAAAAACTTTCACAAAACAAAACTATAGGGGAGAATACTATTCCCACAGAAATGTTTTTTTGAAAATTTTATTTTTTTTGGGATTAAAACTGAGTAAAAATGTAATCTACAATATTATCAGAGACCATAAAAACAAGAAAAAACAAAAGGAGTAGCTTTTTTTTCCTTCCTATAAAAAAAAGGATAATGGGAATTATTACTTTTTCCTATACAAACATCTTTCTGCTAAACTTCCCTATGAAAAGAAAAATAACATAGGAATTAAGGGGTGAGTAAAAGCTCAAAATAGAAATCATTTTTGGGAGGTCACAGAACAGGCTCTGTATACTCTGCTGCCCTGGTTGAAAAACTAACCCATTCTATATAGAAAGGTCTTTTGTCTGAGTCTGAAATGATCAAAGGTATTAATTGAGGTTGATTATTAAAAATCAAACGGGGGTGGTCTGAATGGCTCTGGTGCGGGGTTTTTAAAATTTTTACTAAAAGATGTGGGCCCTGGTGTGGGGTGGTAATTTGTACAAAGGGGGTAGGGAAATACAAAAATATTACAGGTTAGAGCAAAATCACTACTCTATAAATAAATCAACCCTATGAACCAAAATTTTAAACAACCTGGTTCATGGAATGAAAATGTCTGGGGATTTAAAATCTCTAGAAATTAAAAATAGGTCTTGTTTATTTAAAAAAATTTTCTCATAGCTTTGTTTTTTACCTCTGTCGAAAGTTATCATTTAACAAATTTTCAATTGTTTTTTGGAAATATAGCAACCCCTTGACAAAAATAATTCTCAAGCTCTAATATATAGTAAAAAACCTTTTCACTCATAGATCAACCTCCAATTGCAAGTCTTATCTTTAAATACACACAAATAATAAAAACACAAAATATTCCTGTTATTAAGTACCAGGGAACACAAAATCATGTTTTCAGATTTCTTGACGCATCTTTTGTGACCACGGCGGCTCAAACATGACCAAACCGAAAAAAAAATAATTATATATATATATATCACATCAAAAACGGTATGCTCAGCTTAGCCCGTGGCCCTCTCCACCCCTTCGCCACTAAAACCTCATCTTATCTTTTTTTTTATTGTACCGCCGAAAACCTAAAATATCTTTGATGTTGTTGCTCATCTTGTCTTCGTTTTCCCCTCTTCCTCTTTTCCTATCACCCATCCCTGTCCAAGTCTTTCTCAATCTTTTACTTCTCATCACATACCAATAAACTTTAATTTCCTTTTGTTCAATTGCCCAAACGCCGGTCTTTACAATTTTTTTTCTCAGCACTTCATCTTTTCTTTTCTTCTCTGTCCAGTATTGATTTTTTTCCTTGTCTATCTACTTCAGCACCCCACTCAACCATATATGCTTTGGGGAAAAAACAAATGAGTTCAATAATCTCACTTTGTCCGAAAAGTTGCTTTCGTCTTTCCAGATTTTTTGAGGGGGAAATTGTGGCTTTTTGAAATGGCAATTTTTTTTTTATCTCCGTGAATCATCATATTTTTAGTTAAAACAGCAAAAAGATAAGTGACTCTTTCACATTTTCCACATCATTTTCCCTTGATTTTAAAATGTTCACTTTTCATTCCGGTTACTTTGAGTCTTCATGATCTTATTTTCTTGGCATTAAGAAAAAGCCGCCCTTTTGTTGCTTTTCTAAAATTTTTCTAGTAGTTGTTGAGTTCATTTTATACTGCTGGCAATCAAAACTAATCATCGCTACCTTAGATTTATATTTTTTTATCCTCCAACATCTACAGTTCCCTTCAAATTCTCTAGTGCAAACCCTCATAAAATATTGTTAATGAGGGGCGGGGACAGAAAGCAAACCCTTTTGCCTCCTTGTTTGACTTCGAAACCCTTCTGTTAAACCCTATGGTTCTTACAGTTGCTTTTTTTTTGGGCATACATGGCTTTTATTAGTTGGGTGGTGTGTTTTGGAAACTTCTATCGTTTTATGTTATTCCAAAGGGTATCGTGATGAACATATCAAAAGCCTTTAAGTATCGATGAAAAACGGTATAGGTCTTTTTGTGTTCTCTTTTTTTTTCTATGATTAATTTTAGTTTAAATCTGGTTTTTTGGGACCTTTTCTAGGGCAAAACCTTTGTTCTCTGCAATTTCTTCTCTTACTTCAACTTATTCTTTCGCAATAATTTTCAAAAAAATTTTTTCTGCTGTGACTTATTAAAGCAATTGCCTGTTATTGTTGCTTTGGGTGGGGTCACCTTTTTTTGGTATGGGGGTAAAGACTGATTTTTACCCGTCTTCTGGGCCCTCTTCTTTTGTTCCTATTTTTTTTACAAAGTTTTTTAGAATAAGTATTAAACCTTTCGCCACATTCTTTATTAGTTCTGCTGTTATTTCATCTATTCCCCGGGCTCTTGTTTTTCTTTAATTCTTTTTATGGCTTTTATAATTCGTCTGGGAGTCGCGGTGGGTTTTCTTTGCTGTCATTGGTCTAATTAATTTTTTTTTTAATCTTTTTTCTTTTTTATAGGGTTTGGGAACAATATTGTTCCATCTTCTTTGACTTTTTTTCCCACATAAACAAGTCATCTTCAGTTTTGATGTGTCCTTGAGGTTTAAATTTTCGTGGGATGTTTTGTACTCCTTGGTAAGTTTTTTAGTTTTTTTTTGATAAAACGTTTTTATTCTCTGCAAAGTTCATTTTAATATTTTTCCTTATCTTGTCGCAAAATCTTTGAATTTTTGATTTTGTTTTTTTTTTAAATTACCTTTTCAAATGGATTATTTACCCCCTTTTATTTTGGCATCTTCTTGTTTCATTTCACTTACTTTTTTTTCAGATACCAGGGGGGGAAATTTGCTTTTTCTTTTTGGCGATAGTTTCTTAAGCAGCGCTCGAAGATTTTTTTTCCTTTTTCCCCACTCATTTGTGTTTTTTCATCTTCACATTGATTGGTACTTTTAAATTTGTTTGACAAATGAATTCTGTAATTGTTATCAAGGGGTTTATGTTCATGTATTCCATGAATATTGAAAATGAATAACAGGTTTTGTAGCGAGCTTAGAGGTGGGGGTTTGACGCCCATCTTTTTTTTGTCTTTTTTTGAAATCGATAGTTAGTAGTTGGGGGTCACTGTTGCCGTCGGCACCAGTCTTTCTTGGGATTTTTTTTATGCAACTTCCATTTTTTTTGTTTAGCACAATTTGTTCGTGTTCTTTTGTCTGGTGAAAAAACCCGTGTACAATGTCTTGGGGTGTTGGAACAATGTTTTGCTTAACTAGATTATTTGTACTACAGATTTCAAAAAAATCTTTACCTTTTCATTTATATCTCCAAGGGTAATTTTCCACAGGTGTCATTGTTTAGATCTTTTTCCTACTTTGGCTTGAGGTCTCCCATGTTACTTTTAATCTCATATATATATTATATATAAATTTTAATATATATAATATAATTATATATAAATAATTTTAATATATATATATATATATAAATTAAATATATTTATTTATAATAAAATTATATATATATATATATATATATTATATATAATAAATTATATAAATATATATTTATTAATAATATATTATAAAATAAAATATTAATTTATAATATATAAATATATATAATTATATTAAAAATATAATATATATTATTTTAAATATATATATTTAAAATATTATATTAATATTTTAATTTTATAAAATATTATATATATGCAATTTTTGATACATAATTAATTTTTTTTCTTTTTCTTCTCTTCTCTTTTCTTTGCTTCTCTTCCCTTTTTTTCTTTTTTCTTCTCTTCCTTTTTTTCTTTTCTTTTTTTTTTTCTTTTTTTTTTCTTTTTTTCTTTTTTTTTTTCATCATTATAACCTCATGAATTTTATAGCTCCTATGGGAGCCATATTATATCTTTTAAAACCCTTTACTGATCCCCGAACCTTATCAAACCCTTTAAAATTTTATAGTTAATAAAATTATAATTAAAAAAATTATGTTTGATAAATTTTTAATATATTTTTTTTTCCCAAATTTCTCTGTCCCACAAGGCGTTTGGGAATCATGGTTTCCATGATTTTCTTGGCAATTTAGAGCGGTGGTTTGCCGTTGCCTTCTCCCCGGTGTTTTATCGAGTCCCCCTCTATTTACCCGATTTTGACCGGCCCAAATTGGGGTGGCTTACCCACCCATTGGGGCTTAGGGGTTTTAAAGGGGCAATTTGATGGAAGGGGTTTTTCCCTTTAAA
>NW_023643398.1:0-9252 GCF_015228065.2 Penaeus monodon | reverse complement strand
TTTTTTTAAAAATCCGAAAAAGGGAAATTAGCAAATATACTTGAGAGTATATCAATGATTATTTGGTATTAATGGGAATAATGAAATTACAAATTGTATTAATCAAACAATAATGTGATAAAAGTGAGAATAGAGAATTTTTAACATTGAATATTATTAAATTATATTATTATTATTATTATTATTATTATTATTATTATTATTATTATTATATTATCTTAATTATTAGTATCATTGCCAAAAAATCTATTATATCTGTAATAATAACAATAATAATAATAAGTATAAGTAAAATAACAATAATGCTAGGGGTTATAATATTGTTATTAGTATTATTATTGTTATCATTATCATTATTATTATTTGTACTGGTAGTATAATTGCAAAAATAATTATTATAACAGTAATAATTACAGTAATAGCGATACTAATTAAGATAATGATATAAATAATTATTATAAAATCGTTATTATTGTTATTATTATTGTTATTACTATTATTATTGTTGCGGTTATTAGTATTATTGCAAAAATATATATACTATAACTCCAATAATTGCAATAATAATGATAACAATTGCAATAATGATGATAATAATTGCAATAATGATGATAATGAGGATGATAATGATGATAATGATGATAATGATGATGATAACGATAATAATGATGATAATCATGATAATGATGATGATAATAACAGGAATTGTGTCCATATATAATATAAAAAAAGGTATAAGAAAAACATTCCCAAAAGTCGAAAAAGCGGCAAAATCTAGCGAAATATAGCATTTTGAGAGTATACTCCAAAATGACGTTTTTTTTATTTCTTTGGTGATTTTCGGCAATTATTAGGGTAAAATGATAATAATTACCAGAACTGTATTAATCATAACATAATGATGATAAAATGAGAAAAAGAGAATTTTGATAACATTTGAATATTATTAAAATTATTATTATTATTATTATTATTATTATTATTATTATTATTATTATTATTATTATTATTATTATTATTATTATTATTATTATTATTAATATTATCTTAATTATTAGTATCATTGCCAAAAAATCTATTATATCTGTATTAATTAGAATAATAATAATAAGTATAAAGTATAATAATAATAATTTGTGGTTATAATATTGTTATTAGTATTATTACTGTTATTATTATCATTATTATTATTTGTACTGGTAGTATATTGCAAAAATAATTATTATAACAGTAAATTACAGTAATAACGATACTAATTAAGATAATGATATAATTAATTATTATATAATCGTTATTATTGTTATTATTATTGTTATTACTATTATTATTGTTGTGGTTATTAGTATTATTGCAAAATATATACTATAACTCCAATAATTGCAATAATAATGTTAACAATTGCAATAATGATGATAATAATTGCAATAATGATGATAATGATGATGATAATGATGATAATGATGATGATAACGATAATAATGATGGATAATCATGATAATGAATAATGATAATAACAGGAATTGTGTCCATATATAATATAAAAAAAGGATAAGAAAAACATTCCCAAAAGTCGAAAAAGCGGCAAAATCTAGCGAAAGATAGGCCTTTTGAGAGTATACTCCCAAAATGACGTTTTTTCGTGTTTCTTTGGTGATTTGGCAATGATTAGGGTAATAAGATAAAAAAATTACCAGAATTGTTATTAATCATAACAATAATGATGGATAAACGTGCGAATAAAGCGAATTTTGATAACATTTGAATATTATAAAATTATTACATTATATTATTATAAAATTATTATTATTATTATTCTTATTATTATTATTATTATTATTATTATTATTACTATTATCTTAATTATTAGTATCATTGCCAAAAAATCTATTATATCTTTAATAATAACAATAATAATAATAAGTATACGTATAATAATAATAATGCAGGGTTATAAAATTGTTATTAGTATTATTATGTTAATTATTATCATTATTATTATTAGTTACTGGTAGTATAATTGCAAAAATAATTATTATAAACAGTAATAATTAACAGTAATAACGAGATAATTAGGATAATGATATAAAGAATTATTATAAAATGGTATTATGTTATTATTATTGTTTACATTATTATGTTGTAGTCATTAGTATTCTGCAAAACTATATACTATACTCAATACTTGAATAATAAATGATAAACAATTGCAATAAATGATATAATATTGACAATAATGATGATAAGATGATGAGAATGGATGATAATGATGATAATGATGATGATAAACGATAATAATGATGATAATCATGATAATGATGTGATAATAAACAGGAATTGTTGTCCATATATAATAAAAAAAAGGTATAAGAAAAACATTCCCAAAAGTCGAAAAAAAGCGGCAAAATTCTAGCGAAATATAGCCTTTTGAGGTATACTCCAAAATGACGTTTTTTTCGAGTTTCTTGGAGATTTCGGCAATTTATTACGTAATTAATAATGATAAATAATTACCACGAATTTATTAATCATTAACAATAATGATGATAAAAGTGAGAATATAGAGAATTTTTATAACATTTGATTATTATTAATACTATTTTTATTATTATTATTATTATCATTATTATTATATTAATTATACTTTATTCTATTATCTATTATTATATTATACTATTTTTCTTAATTATTAGTATCATTGCCAAAAAAATCTATTATGTATGTTAATAATAAACAAATAAATAATAATAAGTTAAGTATAATAATAATAATTCTGTGGTTATAATATTGTTATTAGATATATGCTATTATCCATCATTATTAGTATTTGTACTGGTAGTATATTGCAAAAAGAATTATATAACAGTAATAATTACAGTATAACGATACTAATTTAAGTAATGATATTTCAATAAATTATTATAAAATCGTCATATTTATCATTATTGTTATTACTATTATATGTTGTGGTTATTTGTATTATTGGCAAAAATAATACTATAACTCCAATAATTGCAATTAATAATGATAACAATTGCAATAAGATGATAAAATTGCAATAATGATGATAATGATGAGGATAATCGATGATAAATGGATGATAACGATAATAATGATGCTAATCATGATAATGATGTGTAAATAACAGAATGTGCCAATATAATATAAAAAGGCTATAAGAAAAAACATCCCAAAAGTCGAAAAAGCGGTTAAAATCTAGCGGAAAGTATAGCCTTTTGAGCGATACGCCAAAATGACGTTTTTTCGATGTCTTTCGGTGATTCGGCAATTATAGGGGAATAATGAATAATAATTACACAAGAATGTATTAATCATAAAATAATGATGATAAAAGTGAGAATAAAGAGAAATTTGATCACATTTGAAATTATTAAACATTATTATTATTATTATTATTATTATTATTATTATTTATTATTATTATTATATTATTATTATTTATATTACTATTATCTTAATATAGTATCATTGCCAAAAAATCTATTATATCTTGTAATAATAACAATAATAATAATAAGTATAAGAAAAATAACAATAATGCTAGTGGTTATAATACTGTGTGTTTTTAGTATTATTTATTGTTATCATATCATTATTATTATTTGTATGGTAGTATTAGTATAATGCAAAAAAATTACATAACAGAATAATTACAGTAATAGCGTACTAATAAGATAATGATATAAAAATTATTATAAAACGTGATTATTGTTATTATTATGTTATTACTAATTATTATTGTTGCGGTTATTGCGTATGATTGCAAAAAATATAGACTATAACTCCAATAATGCAATAATAATGAATAACAATTGCAATAATGATGATAATAATTGCAATAGATGATAATGAGGATGATTATAATGAGCTAATGATGATAATGATGATGATAACGATAATAATGATGATAATCATGTTAATGATGATGATATACAGGAATTGTGTCCATATATAATATTAAAAAGGTATAGAAAAAACACTTCCCAAAGTCGAAATAAAACGTTCGGCAAAACTAGCGAAATATAGAATTTGAGAGTATACTCCAAAATGACGTTTTTTTTCGATTTCTTATGGTGATTTTCGGCAATTATTAGGAATAATGATAATAATTACCAGAAATTGTATTAATCATAACAATAATGATGATAAAAAGTGAGAATAAAGAGAATTTTGATAACAGTTGAATATTATTAAAATTATTATTTTATTATTATTAGATTATTATTAGATTATTATTAGTATTATTTATATTATTATTATTTATTAGTAGTATTGTATTATAATATATCTTAATTATTAGGTATCCATTGCCAAAAACAATCTATATACTCTGTAATAATAAAACAATAATAATAATAAGTATAAGTATAATAATAATAATTCTAGTGGTTATAATATTGTATTAGTATTAGTACGTTATTATTATCATATTATTAGTGTACTGGTAGTATAATTGCAAAAAAATAATTATTATAAAAACATTAATAATTACAGTAATAAACGATACTAATGAAGATAATGATATAAATATTATTTAGAAAATCGTTATTATTGTTATTTATTATTGTTAGTACTATTATTATTGTTGTGGTTATTAGTATTATTCAAATATTATATACTATAATCCAATAATTGCAATAATAATGATAACAATTGCAATAATGATTGATAATAATTGCAATAATGATGATAATACTGATGATGATAATGGATGATAACGATGATGATAACGATAATAATGATGATAATCATGATAATGATAATGATAATAAACAGGGAAATTGTGTCCATATTATAATATAAAAAAAAGGTATAAGGAAAAACATCCAAAAAGTCGAAAAAGCGGCAAAATACTAGCGAAATTATAGCCTTTTGAGAGTATACTCCAAAATGACGTTTTTCGTTTTTTCTTTGGTGATTTCGGCATTATTAGGGTAAATAATGATAAAAATTACCATTAATTGTATTAATCATAAAAATAATGATGATAAAAGTGAGAATAAAGAGAATTTTGATTAAACATTTGAATATATTAAAATTATTATTATTATTTATTATTACTCTTATGTAATTTATTATTATTATTATTATTAATTATTATTATTATTATTATTATTATTATTATTATTACTATTATTCTTAATTATTAGTATCATTGCCAAAACATCTTTATATCTGTAATAAACAATAATTAATAATAAGTATAAGTATTACTAATAATAATGCTAGGGTTATAAAATTGTTATTAGTATTATTATTTATTATATATTAATAATATTAGTCTGGGTGTTAATTGAAAATATTATTATAACGTATATTACATGTATAACTGATACTATTGAGGTAATTGAATAAATAATTATTATAAAATCGTTATTATTATTAATTATTGTTATTACTATTAGATATTGTTGATATAGTATTATTTAAAAATATTACTAAAATTCCAATATTGCAATATATATTATTTCAATAATGATGATAAATTATATATACAATATGATAATGATGATAATGAATAATGATGATAAGATAATAATGATGATAATATGATAATGATGATGATAATAAAGGAATTGATGATTATAATAATAATATATAAAATTCCAAAAGTAAAAGGGCAAAATCTAGCGAAATATAGCCCTTTTGAGAGTATACTCCAAAATGACGTTTTTTCGATTTCTTTGGAGATTTCGGCAATTATTACGGTAATAATGAAAATAATTACCAGAATTGTATTAATCATAACAATAATGATGATAAAAGTGAGAATATAGAGAATTTTGATAACATTTGAATTTATTAAATTATTATTATTTATTTATTATTTTATTATTATTATTATTATTATTATTATTATTATTATTATTTTTATTATTATTAAATTATTATATTTTCAAAATCTATTAGTATCATTGCCAAAAAATCATATTATTTCTGTAATAATAAATAAATAATAATAAGTATAATATTTAATAATAATTATATTGGTTATTATTATTTATTATTATTTTACTGTTGTTTATTCATTATAATTATTTATAACGAAAGTATTACAGTTGAAACGAATAATTATTATAATCAGTATAATACATTAATAAAAATCTTAATTATTGATAATGATTAATTATTATTATTAAATCGTTATTTTGTTATCATTATTGTTATTACTATAAATTTATGTTGTGGTTATTAGTATTATTGCAAAAAATGATACATAATCCAATAATTGCAATAATGCGATAACATTGCAATAATGATGATAATATGCAATATATGATGATAATATGATGATAATGATGAATGATGATGATATAACGGAATTTTCATGATATATCATGATAATGATGATGATACATTCCCAAAAGTCGAAACCGTAATAATATAAAAATATTTTAGAGAAAAATCCCAAATGAAACGCTTTATTAGCGAATTTAGCTATTTGGAGTTATTAGGTAAAATGATATTATTTTCAAATTTATTAGGTGATTCGGCAATTATAGGAAATAATGAAATAATTACAAGAATTGATTAATCATAACATAATTATGATTTAAAAATTAGTATAAAAATTTTATAACTTAAATTATTATTAAATTATTATTATTATTATTATTATTATTATCTTATTATTATTCTTGCCAAATTATTATTTGTAATAATTATTAATTAATTAATATATCTTAATTATAGTATCAATTGCCAAAAAATCTATTATATCTGTATAATTAACATTTAATAATAAGTAAAATTAAATAGTAATATGGTTATAGTTGCAAATATTATTATAGTATATTACTGTATCATTATCATATTAATTTGATATGTAATAATTATTAAAAATTTATTATTTAAATTAATTACAGTTATAGCGTTATAATTTTGGTATATAGTATTATTGAAAAATTATTATTGTTATATATTGTTATTACTGATACAATTGTAATGCGATATAATTGTATTATGCAAAAATAGATATATGAATAATCAATAATAATATAATGATAACAATTGCAATAATGATGATAATAATTGCAATAATGATGATAATGATGATGATAATGATGATAATGATGATGATAACGATAATAATGATGATAATCATGATAATGATAATGATAATAACAGGAATTGTGTCATTATAATATAAAAAAAAGGTATAAGAAAAACATTCCCAAAAGTCAAAAAAAGCGCAAAATCTAGCGAAATATAGCCTTTTGAGAGTAACTCCAAAATGACGTTTTTTCGTTTTCTTTGGTGATTTGAGCAATTATTAGGTAATAATGATAAAATACAGAATTGTATTAATCATAACAATAATGATGATAAAGTGAAAATAAAGAGAATTTTGATAACTTAATATTATTAAAATTATTATTATTAATTATTATAAATTAAATAATTCTTATTATTATTATTATTATTATTTTATTATTATTATTAATTATTATTATATTACTATTATCTTAATTATTAAAAGTATCATTGCCAAAAAATCATTATATCGTAATAATAACAATAATTAATAATATAAGTATAATAATAATAATGCTAGTGGTTATTAAAATTGTTATTAGTATTATTATTGTTATTATTATCATTATTATTATTAGTACTGGTATTAATTGCAAAAATAATTTTTTATAACATAATAATTACAAAAAATACTAATTAGGTAATGATATAAAGAATTTTTAAATAAAACGTTATTATTGTTATTATTATTGTTATTAATTATTATTGTTGTAGTCATTAGTATTATTGCAAAAATATATACTATAACTCAATAATTGCATATAATAATTGATAACAATTGCAATAATGATGATAATAATTGCAATAATGATGATAATGATGATGATAATGATGATAATGTTTGATAATGATGATGATAACGATAATAATGATGATATCATGATAATGATGATGATAATAACAGGAATTGGTCCATATATAATATAAAAAGTAAAAAAAATTCCCAAAAGTCGAAAAAGAAAATTAGCGATAATATAGTCTAATTAATGATATATCAAATGAGATTTTGATTTTTAGGAAATATAGAATTATAACGGTAATAATATAAAAATGACAGAATTAATAATATAACATAATATGATAAAATGAATATAGAATTTTGATAATTTGAATTTTATTAATATTATTATTATTATTATTTATATATTATTATATATATATTATTATTATTATTATTATTATTATTTATATTATTATTATTATTATATTATATTATTTATATATATTAAAAAATAATTATTATAAATAATATTATAGTAATTATATATAATTAATAATGTATAAGTTATATTATAAAATGTTATTTATTATTTATTAATTTTATTACATATTAATTTTCGTAATTAGTATATTGCAAAAATAATTATATAACTAATAATTGCAATAATGATATAATATTGATAAGTGATATAATAATTGCATAATAATGATGATATATGATATGATAATGATAATAATGTAATGTAGATATAATATTAAAAATGATAATGATGAATCAAATAATAAAAGGAAAATTGTGTCAAATATAATATAAAAAGTATAAAAAGACTTCTCAAATATGTGAAAAGCGGAAATTAGGAAATATAATTGAGAGTAATCCAAAATGATTTTTTCGATTACTTAGTGATTGACATTATAGGTAAATGAAAAATTCAAATTGAATAATATAAAATATATTATTAATAAAAGAATTTTGATAATTATATTATTATTAATATTTATTAGATTATTATTAATATTATTAATTATTATATATTAATAATCTATTATATTTTATTAATATATTATATATAATATAATATTAATTAATAATTTATGGTTATAATTGTTATTAAATTATAACTGTTATATTATATATTATTATAATTAAGTATAATTAAAAATTAAAAAATATGATAATAATTAATAATATATTACTTATTAAGTAATGATATAATTATTAAATAATTTATTATGAAATAATTATTGTTATTATATTATTAATTAATATTATATTATTGCAAATATAGATATATATAATCTAATATTAATAATAATGAAAAATATGAATAATGATGATAATAATTGCAATAATATGAAATGTGATGATATGATATAATGAATAATGAAGATAAAATATATATCATGATAATGATAATGATAATAACAGGAATATTATAATATATAAAAAAGTATAAGAAAATTCATATACGGAAATCT
>NW_023643397.1:0-9252 GCF_015228065.2 Penaeus monodon | reverse complement strand
GGGAAAAGCCCCTTTTTTTTTTTTTTCCTTTTTTAACTTCCCCAGGGGTTAAAAAAACTATTAACGAATGATTTTCCAAAAAAAGGGGACTCCCAAAAAATTTTACCCTTTTTTTCCCCAAAATGTGGGGTTTTTTTGGTTATTTGTAAAATAACCAAATTTTTTTTAAATTATTTTGAAATATTGTTTATAAATTTTTTTTTTAAATTAAAAAAAAATTTTATTTTAATAATTTAAAATATAATATTTTAAAAAATAATTTTTTTTTTTTTTAAAAATTTTAAAAAAAAATTTTATTGTTTTAAGAATTTATAAAAATTTAAAATTTGTTAAAATTTTAAATATATAAAAAAATTTAATATAAATTTAAAAAAATAAAAATTAAAATTAAAAAATTTTTTTTATAAATTTAAAATTTTTAAATAAATTTTTTTTTTACATTTTTTTAATTTTATAAAAAATATTAAATTATTAAAAATATAATAAATATATTAATAATTTAAATATTTTAATTATTATATATAATACGATATATAAAAAAAATCCTTTATTTAAAAGAGTTATTTTAACTTATTAAAAAACCCCCCCAAAACCCCCCCAACCCCCAAACCCCCGTGTGTAAAAAAAGGAGGAAAATCCCCAGTCCTTTTTTTCGGGTGGAAAAGGGGGGGATCAGGGGGCGTTCATATATGTTTTGCTCACGAAACAGCGGGGGGAAAAGTGGAAAGGGGGGAAGGGTAAAAAAAAAAAATGTGGCTACCCCAAACCCCAAGGGGGAAAGAAAAATGCCCAAAAACTGCATAAAAAAAGGGAAACTTTTTCAAAATTTTTTTACTATAGGTGTATTACCCAATATTAGTTAAACTACTACTTCTTTGGGGACAAGTCCTGCTACGGGAAAAAAAAAAAAGGGATTTCATAGGAACGCGGCTCAAGCCGAATAGGATCAGCTTTTTTCTTGGGGGGAAGCTGGGGGCCCGACCAAATTGAAAAAGTTTTTCCCGTGGTTGAGTTGCATGGGGATTTTTCAAAATTCCATCTAAAATGTTTACCCGGTTTGGGGGGCCCCCTGAAAAGGGGGGTAAACCAGGGACCGGGGGCCACCAGGGTGTAAGGGGTTTTTCGTGAGGAAAGGGGAAAAACCCGGGCGGCTTAGGGCCAAAAACGGGGCCCCCCCGTTCTTTTCCCCCCCCAAAAAAATGCAAATACCCCCTTACCAGGATTTTTTATTTTGGGAAAACCGGTTGTAAAGGCTTTGTGTTGGGTAGAAAAAAAACACCCCACGGGGTGCGGGGCCCAGCAATGAAATTTTTCATGGTAAAGAAAAATCTAGTTCGAGTGACACAATTTTCCGAATTAAAAAGTTAAGAGCAAAATTTGATAAAAAAGGGTACATACTTGGGGGGCAGATTTTAAAAGAAAAAGGAAAAAAGGGGATATCGTACGGTTAAATTAGTTTTCTTTTTTTTTATAAAAAAGGCCAAAAAATAATACCCGCCCCCCAGCTCCTAACTGTGGCAATTTTAAAAAAACTAAAAAAGGGGGCCCCTCTTTTTTACCACCTTTTTTTGGATGTTTTTTTCCCGGGGGGTTTAAGGGGTACTCCAGGAAAGGGGGGTAGTGGGGGGACCCCACCAAAGGTTTTCGGCGGGACACTCCTTTTAAGTGGGACGGGGTTTTTAAAAAACCCACAGGGGGCCCCAAAACGGGGTTTTTTAATTGGCCCCCCTACCCGAGATAAGTAATTTTTTAGTAAAAAATTTTTAAAAAACTTAAAAAAAAAAGAAAAAAAAAAAATTATAAAAAAAAAAAAAACCTCAGTTAAAAAGAAAAAAAAACCCGTTTAATTACATGAAAAAATTTATTAGCTAAAAAACAAAATACAAAAAAAAAATTTAAAAAAAAAGGTTACGAACCAAAAACTTCTACCTTTTTTAAGACTTTAAAAAAAAAGGGCAAAAGTAAAAATAAAAAAATTTTCTTCGGGTGAAAGGTATATACAGTAAAAAAAACAAGGCAAACAAAAGGGTTTTTCCCCGGGTTTAGTAAATTAAAAAACGTGGGGAAAGGGACTGGGGGGGGACGGGGGGAGAGGGGAAGGGTGGGGGACGGGGAAAAGGGATGGCCGTGGGGGGGAGACGGGGTGGGGGATGGCCCCGGGAAGAACGGGAAAAAAGGGGATGCGTTGGGAAAAAGGGGGGGGGTGAGGGATGGGCGGGGGGGACGGGAAAAAGGGGGGCGTGGGGAGAGGGGGGGTTTGAGGGTGCGTGGAGACGGGGTGGGGTGCGTGGGGGGGGGGACGGGGTGAGGATGCGTGGGGGGAACGGGGGGGGGGAATGCGTGGGGGGGAAAACGGGGGTTAAATTTGCGTGAGGAGGGGGTGGGGGATGCGGAGGGGGACGGGGGGGGGGAGGATGCGCGAAGAGGGGGGGAAAAAAGGATGCGTGGGGGGGGGGGGGAACGGGGAAGAGGATGCGTGGGGGGGAGAGGGGGGGGGAAGAGGTTTTGCGTGGGGGGGCCCACATTTGGTTGGGGGATGGCGGGGGGGGGGAACACAGGGGTTTTTAGGAGGGGCCTGGGGGGGACGGGGGGTTAAGGTTGCGGGTTCGAGAGTTTTATAACAGGTTGGGGTTTGGGGCCGGGGAGGAGAAAAGGTTTTTCCAATTCACAATAGAAAAAAAAAAACAGAAAATGAAAATTTGGGGGCATCCCTCCCCATGTGGGGAAAAATTTCACGTCAGGGTAAAAAAAGTCTTAGAAATGGGGCAAAAGGGGAAATTCGTCAGAGTTGGGAGTTGTGCGTTAGGGAAAACCATTTAAAGGATAGCACTTGTTTTTTTAAATACGAAATTGCAAGGTCAAAAAAAACCAGTAATTGGGTTGGGGTTTACCGAGGGGGCCATGTAATAGAGCTAAAAAATAAGGTTTGTGTTTAAGCATTGTTTTTTAAAGAAGGAGAGGCCAATTCTTCAGGGGGAAAACAAAAAGGAAAATAGAGAATAAAAAGAAAAACCGAGAAACTTCACCCCGAAATTTCGGGGGAATTTTTAAAAAAGGGGGAGAAAAAAAATCACGAAAAATTTTTATGTTTTTTTGGGAGTTTTAAAATGTAATTAAATCTCTAAAAACTGAAAAGAACTAAGGCATAAAGATATAAATATAATGAATTGAATGTTATCTTCCCAAAAAGGTGGGGTTTAAGGGTTCAATCTGCCTAAGTGAGGAGTTAATCCGAGTGCGAAGTTTCAAGAAAAAGCAAAAGCTAATTAATAAATAAAAAAAGAAAGGTGGGGAGAAAATAAACACATAATAAACCGGAAAATTTGATAATCGAACTACTAATGATCGAAATAAAGAAAATTATTTAAAATTTATTTTAAAAATAATTTCAGAAAAAAATGGAAAGAATAGGGTATACATGGGGGAACATCAATATTGACAAATCATGATGAAAAATAATAACTGGAAAAAAATAGAAAACAACCCTACTTTAATACCGAATATACTTTAATGTTACAGTCAAAAAGATTAGATATGTCAAAAAAAGAAAAAAGAACAACCGATTAGTGAAATGCCAACCCTTGAGAATGTGCCACAAAATAAACTGTAATAATGACGCAAAAGCAGATGACCCATGTAGGGGGAGGAAAATGCTTAGTTTTTACATCTACACTACATAACGCAATGTTTTTTTTTGCCAAAACTGAAGTGATACCCCATGATTCCAAAGAAATGAATTACTTTTATTTTAATTGCAAGTCCCGCAACAAAAAAATTCATGCACAACTTACGAAAGCTTTATCTATCTCATATAAAGTTTAGATTTACGTTATAGAAAACTAAAATATGGAAAATAAGGGAAAAATAATATAGCTGTTTAACCCCCACAGAGAAGAAAATACCCATGACTTGACCTGAAAGAACTAAGGGTCCCCCTGAACCAAGTTTTAAAGAAGCGAGCAGAACATTTTTTATACACAAACCATGGTTGAGGTTGGCACTGTTCCCGAAAATAAGATGATAAATAACATTTCGAAATTTTTTAGAAAATAACAATATGATGCGAAAACACGATTTCCCAACACTTACAAAAAAAAAAAAAATCATTTATATTAATCCCCACTTTTTTAAAATAAAAAAAAACCCCTTTAAGAAAAAAATTTTAACCCGGGGACCACTAAAAAAGGGGGGACCCCCCCAGGGGCCAGAAAGAAAAAAAAAATAAGTTTAACGAGGGGGAAAGAAGGTTTGGAAAAGGGGATTAAAGGAGAGGGGGGAGAGTTGGGAAAAATAAAGGGGAAAGTTTTTATGAGGCCAAAAAAAAAAAAAACCCGCTTGGGTTTATGAAAAAAAATCCCCCAAAATGTTTTTTTTTCAAAAAAAATTATCCCCTTTTAGAAACATACCCTCGTCCGAAGCGGAAAAGGGGACCGAATTTCCCCCCAAAAAAAATAGACAAAAATTTATCCGTCAATGAAGGATCGGAGAAAAAGGGGCCTATGAAAAATGGGCTTTTGCCTTATGCCCACGCTGGGAAAAGAGTATTCGAGGAATTTTTCCAAAAAAAAAAATAAATGAAATAGCAATGCACGTGTTGAAAAAAAAAAAAACATTTTAGGGGGCTTGAAAACCCGAATTTGGAAAAGGGAAAAAGAAGGTGTACCTTAAAATTTTTTTTTTGAGAATGGGGGGGGGCTGTTAAAAGCGGGCTTCATTTTCTTTGGAAAAAGTTGGAGATCCCTTGTGGTTAAAAAAAAGGAAGGGGGGGGGGGGGACATTTTATGAAAAACCCCCTAATTTTTTTCTTTTTTTTAAAATCAAACAAATTTAAAAGAAAAAACATTTTACGATATCCCTTTAAAAGCATTCCCCAGCTGTTTTGCGGGTCCCCCCCCTCAGGGAAAAAAGGGACCTTTTTTTCACCCTTCCCGCCCAGGTAAGCCCCCAATTAAGGCGGAGAAAAGGGAAAATGTTCTTTTAACGCTTTTTTTAAATTTTTTATTGATTTCTCGAGTTTAGTGTGAAAAAACCTTTTTTGGGGAATTTTTATGTTTTTTATTACAACCCCCTATTCTTTTTCCCCTTTTTTAGGGGGTTTTTCTTGGGGGAAATCACGGGTTTGGAATCCTAAAAAAAAAAAAAAAAAAAAAAAAAACACGGGGGGCCGGGTTGACCATGCCCTTTATTTTTTTTTTCTTTTTTTTAAAAATTTTTTACCAAACCTTTTCCGCTTGGCCCGGATTGGGTTTTCCCCGGGGGGGCCCCCCCCCAAAGAAAAAAAACAGAGAGCACTGGTGGCCCATCTCTCTAGCAAAAAAAAACCCATTAATATGCGCGGGGGAATGCTCCTAAAGGGGGAAATTTCCGGGGGACTGAAAAAGGGGCCCATTGACCTGAAAATATTTTTTTGTGTGTACCCGGGCTCGCTGTGGAACACCCAGGGGGGCCAGTTGAAAAAGGGATAAGTGTTGTTTTTTGTTTTTAAGAAATTTTAATTTAAAAAGTTCCCAGCTGTATATTAAGGCCAAACCCGGGGGGGATATTAGTAAATGTTTTAAAAATGTTCCATTTTATTTTTAGGGTTACCTTTTTTGTTTTTATTGGGGATTTTTGCCCAGGCCCCCTTTTCTTTTTTTAATTTTTTTTTTTTGGGTTTTTTTTCCGTATTCGTGGGGTGTCCCAAAAGACACTTTTTTTTGAAAAGGGGCATCGGGAAAAAAAAAGTGGGCTGTTAAAAAAGGAAAAAAACAGGGCGCCTAAGGTTTTTAAAAAAACCAAAAGGGTTTTTTTTAATATCTCAGTTTTTTTTTTAATTTTTTAGTTCTATTTCTTTTTTTTTTTAGTCCTAAACTTTTTTTTTTTTAGTTCCCAAATTTTTTTTCCATGGCCCCCCCCCCGTGCTTTCGGGGGGGCCCCCCTTTACCCCCCCCCCCCCCCCCCCACGAAAACCCCCCAACAGGAAAATAATAAGCTTTGTGGTAGTTAAACTCCCCCTCAGGGGTCACCTTTTTCCCGCTTTTACGGGCAGGGTTGGCATTCCCACTACAAACCCCCCCGCGGGGGGCACCATACGGAAAGGGGGTTTTTTGTTTTTGGGAGCCACCGCCCGGAACCATATCGTTTTCTGGGGCCTTTTTTTTGGAAAGGGGCCCCCAAGGGGGTGTAGTCGGGGGCCACCATTCTGAAGGGGGTTTTTTGCTGTTGGGAAAATGCCACCGTTTTGGCACCTTTTTCTGTGAGGGGGTTTTTATTTAGCCCATCCCCCCCGAGGGGGGTGGTTTGGGGGGAAAACCGGGTTCCCTGTTTTTCGGGAGTTTAAAATTGGGATTCTGTGTAGGCTGGAGGTAAAAGGGGGAGGGTTCCGGCCCGGCCCCCGAAGGGGGGTGTTTTGGGCAGAGGGAGGCCCCGGGGGGCCTTTATGCCATGAGGGGAAAGGCCCGGGTTTGTTTTTTTTGGGGGAAATTTTTGCCAAATTTGGGCTTACGTGTTCAGAGGTTTTTGGTTTCACCTTTTTACATTTCCGTGTTCCTTTTCGGAAGAAAACCTTTGGTCTTACCCTACCCCTTTTCATTGTTTTTTTTTCATCCATTAATTTTCCCCTTTTTTAAAATTTTTAAACTTGCTTTTTTAAAAATCCTTTAGGGGGCGGTGTTTCCCAAAAAAGGCCCTTTTTAGCCCCCTCAACTTTAATCCAAAAGGGGGGTAAAAAAATTTTTCCAAGAAGTTTTCCCATTTTTTCTGGCGGTGTACCCAGTGGGTTGTGTTTATGTTAAATGAACCCCCCCCCCCCCCGGGATCAAATTTTTTTTAAAAAAACTTTTAATGGGGGGGGTACATTTGTTTTCGATCCCCAATATATTTTTTTTTTTTTTAATAAGAAAAAAAATGTTTTTTTATCATGTTATTAAATATTTTTTTTAAGATTCTAAGAAAAAGGGGAGTTTACCAGAATCATTATTATAGGTTTTTTTTTGTTTCGGCAAAATTTTTCCCCGCTCTAGGCGGGGGGGAAAATGAAAATACCGGGGGACAAGACCCCCTTTTTTTTCGCGCTGCGGAGGGAATTTTTTAAATATCCCCCCCCCCGTTTTAAAAGTTAGGTAAGCACCCCATTTTTCGGGTAAAAGGGATCCCCGGGGGCGGGGAATAGATTTAATTTTTTGGGGACCGGGGCCCCTTTAAAACCCGCCGCGGTGGCCCAAAGCCCACAGCAAGGAAAACCCCCCGGGGCGAACAATTTTTGGAAAAAACTTTTCGAAAACCGCCCAACCCCCCCGGTGGAAGAGGGCCGGGGGAACACGTTCCCCCACGTACAGCCCGGGGGGGGGGCTGGGGACTGGGGACTGTGTTTGTTTTATTTTTGAGCCCAAAGGGAGGAGGTCCCAGAGGGGGAAATTTTTATGAAGGGGGGGGCGTGACCCAGGTCACCAAGGGGAACGGGAGGGTCCCCCAAGGGGGGGTTTTACCCCCACCGTGTTGGGGGTTCCACCCCCAAACAGCAATTGGGGAAGGGTTTGGATTTTTGGAAGGGCCCTGTTTAAACCCCTCTGAATATATTAAAATTTATAAAAATATATTTATTTTAAAATTTAAAAATATATTTTATATAATATTATAATAAAATATTATATATTTTTAAATTTTTACACAACACACCCACCAACAAAAACCCCAACACCCCACAAAATTTTAAATTTAATTAATATATTTTATAATTTTTATTATATATATTTTTTTATTATATAATATTATATATAATAAAACATACACAAAAACCCCCACACACCCACCCCCCACACCACCCCCGGCGGGGCGCGGCCGCGGCAATATATTATAATATTTTTAATTTAAAATATATATATATAATATATAAATAATTAATATATTTTAAAATTATGTTTTCGGCCGGCGCCCTCCGGGGTTGGTTTGTGTGGTTGGTGGTTTTGGTGTGGGGGTGCAGGAATGGAGCAAGACCCCTCAGTTTTACTCATAAAGAGAAAAAAAAAGTTTTTTTTTAGATTCCCCAAAAACGCCACCATAGCAAAAAACCCAGTTTGCGAAGGTTTAAAAACCTACAAAACCCAATGTCTAAATTTCATTTTTCCCCACATAAAAGGGAAAAATTTTTGAAAAGGGGGGGGAAGTCCGGGTTTCCCCCGGGCCGTAAAAAGGAAGGGGAAAATCTGCATCTTTTTTTTGTTTTCCTTTTTTGATTAAATTTCAAAAAACCACGGAAGAAAAAAACTAAAAGGGGATCTAATTTTGTTCCCAGATATTGCCAATTTTCACTGGGGGGGAACCCCGGGGGTTTTTACCTAGGTTTCCCCTTCTTTTTTTAAAAGGTAGGATCCATGGTTTTAGCCCCCTTTGGTCCGGCCCATGGTTTTCCCAATTGTAGTTTTCATTTTTGGGTGAGTCTTGGGGGTGTAGTCCCGTGGGTTGGGGGTCCCCATTTTTCCTTTCCACGGGGAATTTTGCCGGGTTTGTTACTTTTCTAGGAAATCTTTTTCCCCTCTATTTTTATCCCCGGGCTTGGGGGGGGCCCCAGCCACTGACTTGGGCTGGGGGGCCACCCGGGGGGCCCTTGGTAGGCAAATTCGAGGGGGAAAGTTTCCTTGCCCAAGGGAAAAAAACCCCCCCCCCCCCCCGGCCGGGGGGACTCCGAACCCCGAACTTGGGGGGTTGGGCCCCCCCTTTGCCCCAGCCCCTTGGGAGCCCGACGCTAAAAAACCCACCGGGGCCACCGCGGCCCCTTGGCGATCATGGGCTTCCTTGATTTTTTTTTTGGCCCAAATTTGGGAGGGGGGGGTGGGATTCCATTGCCCTTTCCGCCGGGTTTTTTTTTTTTTTTCCCCGGGTCACCCCTTTTTATTTACCCGGGGGCCCACTGACTTGGGGGGGGGACTTATCCAAAACCCAGGGGGGCTAGGGGCCAATTGAGGTGAATTTCCCCCCTTGCCCAAGGGAAAAAAAACGCGCCGGGGGGCCGGGCCCCTCAAACCCCCTCAAAAACTCAGGCCCGCGGGGGGGCCTAACCCTTTCGGCCAAACCGCGGGCCCCCCTTAAATGGGCCTTACATAGTTTTAATTGTGTCCTAAGAAAAAAAAGTACCGGGGCCTATTTACCAAAAAATAGGGGGAAATTTCTTGGCCCCCTTTAAAATTTTTTTCCTAAATATGATGGTTACCCTTTTATTTGAACCTCACTAAATCCTTGGGGAATTTTTACCCCAACTCCTTTTTCAGTGACAAC
>NW_023643396.1:7500-9252 GCF_015228065.2 Penaeus monodon | reverse complement strand
AAAAAAAAAAAAAAAAAAAAAAAAAAAAAAACAAAAAAAACAACACCCACACACACAAAACCCACAAAAAAACACACACAACACAAAACAACACAAAAAACAAAAACCACACACACCACACACAACCACAAAAACATCCCCAATAAATATATTAATTAAATATTATAAAATAAAAATAATAAATATACAATATATATATATATAATAATTATATATATATTATATATATATATTATAATATTATAAATATATATATGCATGAGTGTATGTATATAAATATAGCAGTAACAAAACACCAACACACAAAAAACAACACAACACACACACACACACACACAAAAACACACCACACACACACACACAACACACACACACACAACACACACTATATATATGTATAAAATTTTATTGTAGTATATATATATATTATAATTATATATATATATATATATATATTAAATAATATATATTTATATATATATATATATATATATTATAATATTTTATAATATATATATATAAATATATGTCTGGGTGTGTGTGTGTGGTGGTACTATATGTGAATATTTGTATACACACAAAAACCCCCACCACACCAAAAAAACACACACCCACAAACAACACACACCAACACAACACACACCCCCCCAACACACACACACACAAACACACACACACACCTCCACACCACACACACACACACACACACCAACACACAAATATTATATATATATATAATATAAATATATATATTTTATTATATTTATATATTGTGTGGGTGTGTGTGTGTGTGTGGGGTGGTGTGTGTGGTGGGGGGTGTGTATGAGTTAAAAATAAATAAATATATAATAAAATATATAATAATATATAATATATAAATATATTTAAATAATATAATAAAAAAATATTATAATTAATAATATTATTTTAATATAGTAGTTTATATATATTATATAAAATATAATAATATATATTTTAAATTATATAATATGTATATATACATACACACCCCAAAAACCACAACCCACACACACAACAAAATATATAAATTATAATATATATAATATATAAAATATATATATATATATTATTATATATATATATATTTGGGGGTGTGTGTGTGTTGGTGTGTGTGGGTATGTATATAACATATTAATATATATATATATATAATATAAATATATATATAATATATAATATATATATAATGTGTTGTGTGTGGTGTGTGTGGGTGTGGGTGTGTGTGTGCGTTTGTGTGTGTGTGTGCGGGGCGGGTGGGGTGGTGTGTGTGGTGTTGGTGTGGGGTGTGTGTGGTGTGGTGTGTGTGTGGGGGGGGGGGTGGTGTGTGGGTGTGTTTTGGGGGTTGTGTGTGTACAAAATCCACATTATGTACACAAACACACACACAACCACACAAAAAAAAATAACCCCCACACACAACACACACACACAAAAAGATATATATATAAATATTATCAAAAATTTTTATATATATAAAATATATAAAAATTATATATTATATATATATATATATATAAAATAATATTATTATTAGTATATTATATATATGAAAATATATACATATTATATAATATATATATATATTATATATAAATGTGTGTTTTGGGTTGGGTGGTACATATAGTAAATTTTTGTTAACACACACACACACACACACACACAACACACACACACACACACACACAACACAACATACATATAACATACATACGCATATGTATAATATATTAT
>NW_023643395.1:0-9253 GCF_015228065.2 Penaeus monodon | reverse complement strand
CCGGGGGGTTTGGGGGAAAGGAACCCTTGGGGCCCCCCCCTTTTAACCCAAAAAAGGGGTTTACTTCCCCCCTCCAAAAAAAGGGGCCCAAAAAAAACCCCCGGAAAACTGAATTTTGAAAATATGCTGGCCCAGGGGGCTCAGACAAAAACCTACCGTTAAAAAAAAGATAATGTGTGGTTGTGTGTGTGGTGGGTGTGTGTGGGGTTGTGTGTGTTGTGTGTGTGTGCATAAATGAGAAGTGAATAAATAAATTGAAGATAAATACAAACGCACACACACACACACACACAATATGTATTATATATATCTGGTATATATATAATATTTTTCATTTTTATGTCGTCCCATCACCGATGCGGTTTTTGACGAACTATTTGGCCCCAAGTTGCCCTCATATAGTTAGTCGTCGGTCTTTAGGGAGTGGGACCAATAACCTTCTCCATTTGTGTTTAGGCAATCTTTGTGGTTTCAACACATATATCTATTATTTAAACCCCCACTGGATATTTTGAAACACATATTATCAAATCCGCGATCGTGCTCGAGTACGCGCGGGGGCTGATCCAGTGCGGGAATGCCCACACGCATCTCAGGGGTTATTTGTGTGGGACAATATTATATAAATATAATTATATTATATATATATATAATATTATAAATATAATATTTATATAATATATATATATATATATTATATAATTAATATATATAATATATATTTTATATGTATATATATATATTTTTATATAATATATATATAATATGATATTTATTTATTGATATATAATAAATTATATGTAAATATACATATACAATATGGGAAGGAAAAAAACTAGTTCTTGTTTCTCTCGCTTTCGCTTAGTCGCCATTTTCTTTTTTTTTTTTAGATATACATTTTCTTTTTTTCCTTTACCTTTTTTTTTTTTTTTTTTTTTCATCTTTTTTTTAAATCATTTTCGACCATTTTTTGTATATATATCATATAATACATAAATAATATATATAATAATATATAATATATATTTTAAAATATTTACACATGTTTATATTATATAAAAAAATTATATAAATTAGTATACAAAACAGACACATATACAAAAAACACACAAAAAATAGGTATATTTATATCACACAAAACCACACACACACACATATTATTTTTAAATTATATATATATATTATATATATATATAATATATATAATAATATGTGGTGTGTGTGTGTGTGGGGTTTTGTGTGTGTGGGTGTGTTGTGTGTGGTGGTGTGTGTGGTGTGTGGTGGTGTGGTGGTGGGTTGTGTGGTTGTTGTGTGCGTATGTGTGGTGTGTGTGTGTGCCCTTCCTCCCCCCTCCTTCGAAAATTTCCTTCTCACACAAATTTTTCATTCCTTTAAAGGGCAAAAAAAATAAAATCAAAAAAATGAAAGACTCTGTCGAGACTACCTCTCCCTTGGTTTAAAAATTGGCATATAGGATTTTTTTCAAATTACCTTTGGGCCCCTAACAGAAAAATTGTTGCATAAAGGCCACTTCTTACGTTCTCGCAAAAAGGTAATGCAAAGATTATAAAAGAAAAATTTTCCCTTAAAAAAAAAGCTTTTTCAATACAGACCTGGATGGGAAAGGCTGCTTTAAAATTTTAAACGTCTGTCCCACTATTTAGGGTTTTAAAATCATCTAAATATTACTGACAGCATGTTTTAGGGGTTAAATAAAATTCGCAATATCTGAAAAGCCCCATTTGTCTGCAACAAGTCAAATAGAACATGGTGTGTCAGCTTGTTTGTTTTTATATTTGGGTTTCCCCGATTCTCTCTCCCCCTTTATTTTCTCTCTCTCTCTTTCTCTCTCTCTCTCTTCTCTTCTCTCTCTCTCTACTATTATTATCTACTATTATCTATCTATCTATCTCTCCTCTTCTCTCTCTTCTCCTCTTCTCTCTCTCTCTCTCTCCTCTTCCCCAAATTTTATCTTCTATTTTACTATTTATCTATCTATCTATCTATTATTATCATCTATCTATTATTATCTACTATCATCTTCTATCTATTTTTGTGGGGGTGTGTGTTTCCCTTCCATTTTCCCCCAACCCCTCTTCTCTCTCTCTTCCCCCTCTTTTTCCCCTTTATTTCCTATCTCTTTCCCCCCCCTCTCCTTTTGATCCTCTCCCCCCCAGCCCCCTTTCCCCTTTTTCCTCCTCGCCTCTTTCTTCCAATTTTCACTGATCGCTCCCTTGATCTTCGGCTTCTGATCATTTTCTCTAATAGTACGTTATCGCAGCCAGGGAAATTTCCTTAATGGCTACTAGGGACTTCGTGGAAAAGGGGGTACCAATGGGTAAACTTATTTATTTTTTTTCTTTTCTGTTGTAGTTTTTTTCTTTTCTATTTGGGCACGGGGGCGAGGGTGGGGGGAGGTATTGTAAGCTATTTCGAGAGGAAAAGATATTGATGTGAGGGTGATGGGGATAATGTTTTTTCTTTTTTTTTAAAATGGTTAAAAGGGAGAAATGATTAAAAAGGGACAGGGTAAAACGGGTGAAAGTAAGGTTGCGATAGTGATGATAAGGGGGATAATGACGAAGAAATAAATGATAGTGAGGGAAATTTTTATGATGGTGAGGATGAGAGCCAAAAGGGGACAAAAAGTGAAGAAAGGTGAGGGTGATATCTGCAATGATGTTGACAGTGAAGATATATAGTAGAAAAATCTGATAGATAATCGTGAAGATTATGGGGATGCAGGTAATGGGGCAGTGATAGAAATAAAAAAACATCTATTCGGTGTGAATACTTCAGTTGGTTTGATAAAGAGAGAAAATTTAAGATACAAAAAGAATTTAAGATGTAAAAGCGAAAGAAATCAGAGATACGTGAATGAGGATTATGTTGCAGTGTTTTTTGATGGGTGTTTTTTCTTTTATCAGTTTTAAGGTAACCCGGAAAAATTTTAACATATACAACAAAACACACCACACCACACACAACACACAAACACACACACCCCAAAACACACACACACACACTACACACACACACAACACACACCACACAAAACACACACACACAACACACCCCACACACAAAATATATATTTTAATAAATATTATATTATATATATATATAATATTAAATTATATACATATATATAATATATATATATATATATATTATATATACAATATTATTATTATATTATATAATATATATATATTATATCCCTAGGACACACACAACACTCTCTTCTCTCCACACCCCAAAAACACACACCAACACACTACACCGCACACACACAAAAAAAAAAAGATTACATACATATGTGTATATAAATATATATATATATATATTAATATAATATATATATATAACATATTATATAATAATATAAAATAATATTATATATATAATATTTGATATACATAATACATTCATACATACATACATATATATATTATAAATATATATATAATATATATATATTACATATATATATATAGGGTATGTGTGGTGTGGTAGGGTGTGTGTGTTGTGGGGGTTGTTGGGTGTGTGTGTGTGTGTGTGTGCGTGGTGTGTGTGTGGTGTGTGTGTAAAGCACTCTCTTTTCTCTCTCTCTTCCCTCTCTCTCTATAAATATATATAATATATATATATATAATATATAATTATATATATGTATTATATATTTATAATATTAAAATATATATAATATATATATAATATATATATACTGCGTGCTTATCCCTAGATAAGAGCATAGACCCCGCCCCTCATCAGCTTTTTAAAAAACGGCTGCGCCCCGAATTGGCTCGAGCCAAAATCTCCGAGAGAAAAGAAATCGTTTTGAAAAAATCAAAGCAGGTGTCGTGGGGGAAGCACCACCGGGGAAAAAAAGTGTCAGCGCGCCGATCCGGGGTTTCATCAGGAAAGGGGTGGTACTGCCAAAATGACCTCCAGTAAAAAAATTGGGAGAGGTCTAGATCCGTAGGGAAAAAATGCTGTAAACAACACACAAAAAAAAAAGGAATACAATACATGTGTGGTGTGTTGTTTTGGGGGGTTTTGTGTGTGGTGTGTGTGTGGTGTTTGTGTTGGTGTGGTGTCTATATTATATATATTATAATATAAATATATATTAAAATATATATATTATAAAATTATATTATATATATCATATACATATATAAACAGTTTAAGATAGGACAGACAGACAGACAGACGCAGACAGTAGATAGAGGATAGATATATAGATGATAAAAGATAGACAGATATAGATAGATACATAGATAGATGATTTATATAGATACTTACACAGATAAAACAACATACTATGTGTGGGGTGTGTGGTGTTATAGTTAAAATTATATATATATATATAATAAAATATATATATATAATAATTTTATATATATAAATTATAAAATATAATGTAAAATTTGTTAATACATATGTATAGGATTAATATATATATATAAAATAAAAATATATATATTATATATATATGTCAATTACAAAAAAACAATTATAATATATAATATATATATAATATATATATATACATATGAAATAATTATATTATAATATAAATATAAATATATATATAATATATACATATATATGTTTTAATATAGATTATCTATATAAAAACATAAATTTTATATAAATAATATAATATATATAAAAGTGTGGTGTGTTGTTGTGTGTGTGTGGTTGTGTGTTGTGTGTAGGGGTAGAAATTAATAATAATATTATATATATATATATAATATATATATATATAATATTATATATACTATGATGTTATATAATTTATATATAAATAATAAATATATTTTTGTAATATATATAAATATATATATATATTAAAATTGTTATTTTAATAATAATATATATATTATAACTATCTTATATCTATTATGTCTATTATCATCTACCATCTATCTATTTACCTTCTTCTTTTCTGTCAATCTATACTCAAACACACACACAACAACAACACACACACACACAACACAACACACACACACACACACAAAAACACACACACAAAAAAACACAAACAAAAAAACACAGCGTTGTGTGAATGTTATATAATTATTATATATATAATATTAATATTAATGTTAATAATATATATATTTTAAAATATACATATTTTTAATATAAAATATATATCTAATATAATAATATATTTATTATATAATATATAATAAAAAAATTTAAAAAATAAATTCCTTTACGTATTAAAGAAGCGCACGCTTTCCATGAGTTTTCAATTCCAATAATTGCACATACTTAACCTTCCCCTTTTAAGATCACGTTTTTCTTCAGCTGGATCTTTTCCCCAAATTACAATAATTCCTATTTTATCTTCTACGCCGCTTTCCAAAAACCCCAATTTACCAGTGAAGAAATAAATAAAGCAATGATAAAAACAAACGGTCAGATGACGCAGCCAACACAGCAGATGGGCCTGCTGTTAACTCTGCATGATCTTTAAAAGTTGGGTATAATAAAGGGAACAGCTGAAGCAACTCGAACCCCAAGAAAGGTCCCAAATGGGGAAAATATATAATATATTATTAATATATTATTATAATATATATATATTATATATATGCCCCTTTATATTTTTTTTATAATATATTGTGTGGGGTGTGTGGTGTGGGTGGGTGGTTTTTGGGGTGTGTGTGTGTGGGGGGTGTGTGTGGTGTTTGGGGGTTTTGGGGTGTGTTGTGGTGTGTGTGTGGGTGTGTTGTGTGTTTTGTGTATATGTTGGGGTGTGTGGGTAGTGGTGTGGTGCGGTATAACCAATTTATTTTTTTCTCCTCATTTTTTCTTTATTTGGACACATAGGAGGGAAGAAAATTTGATTCCGTACGAGTGATACGGGGGGAAGCGGGCGGTGAAGAAATTTGGGAAAAAACTAAAACGAGGATTTTTTTTTTTTTTTTTGGGGGGAGGGTGGGGGGGGATACATGGGATGAGAAGGAGGAGAAGAGTAAGAGGGGAGGGAAAAAGGGGAAAGGGGGGAGGAAGAGGAGGGGGAGGAGCATGAGAAAAAAAAAGAGGGAGGAGGAAAATGGAGAAGTGGTGGAGGGGAGAAGGGGGGAGGAGGAATGGGGGGGGAAGAAAAAGAGGCGAATTAGGAATAGGAGAAGGGATGGTGAGGGAACAAGAAAATGGAGAAAGAGGAAAAAGAAGAGGGGCAAGAAGGGGAAGAGGAAGGAGGAAGAGGAAAAAGGAGGAGGGGGGTGGACCCCGAGAAACAGGCAAAAAGAAGGAAGAGTAAAAAAGAAGAAGGGGAAAAGGGTGGAAGAAAATAACAGGATGAAATGGAGTAACAGACAAGAAGCGGAGGAGAGAAGGAATGTAGGAGGGAAAAAAGGGGATAGGAGGGGGGGAGGAGGAGGGGGAGGAGGAGGAGAAAACGAAAATGTAGGAGGGGACAGCGATGACTGCGATGGTAGTGATGGAGAGGGGGGAGGAGCAAGAGGGGTGATGAAGGAGGAGGAGGAGGAGGAGGAGGAAGGGGGGAGCAAAAGAAGGAGGATAAAGGGGGAGGAGAAGAAGGAAAAGAAGGAGGAGGAGGAAAAGGAGGAGGAGAAAGAGTAGTAGTAGAGCAGCAGTAGTAGTAGGGGAAAAAGGAGGAGGAAGAGAAGGAGGAAGAGGAGGAGGAGGGGGAGAAGGAGGAGGAGGGGAGGGAAAGGTGATGGTAGTGGGGGAGGAGGAGGAGGGGGGGGGGGGGAGAAGAGAGGGCCCAGACCGTAAGGTGTTCGCCCAGCTTACATTAGGAGCTTTTTTTAAGTGGTTTATGGTTTAAACCTGCAACAACCTGAATCAAAAGAGCTCCTGAAAAAAAGAGGGGCCCTTTTGGGAACATGAAATGGGGATTTTGGGCAAAAAAGGGTTTCCTTTTCCCCAGTGGTTTTCAATAGAGAAAGGTAAAAAAATTGGAAAAATTTTCAGAAAGGAAAATGATAGGTAAAAGGGGAAAGGACGATGTAGAAAAATAGGGCGAATGTAAGTGAAGAGAAGGGGGGGGGGGGAGGGAGGGAGGGGGAAAGAAGAGAGAGAGAGAGAGAGAATGAAAGAGAGAGGAGGGAAGAGAGAAGAAGAGAGAAGAGAGGGGAGAGGGGACAGAGCGAGACAGAGACAGAGACAGAGACAGAGCAGAGACATGACAGAGACAGATAGACAGACAGACAGAGACATACAGACAAAAGAGACAGACAGAAGAGACGAGAGGAAAAAGGGGAAGCAGAGTGAAAACAAAAAACCAGAGCGCTAGTCCCATACAAAAGTACCCCCAAACAAAAACAGACGAAAAGGCAGAGAGAGTAAGACCTTTAAGAAACACTCAGCAATAATAATAATTTGTTTTACATTTCCCAATAATATTTTCGCAAAAGCCAACAAGCGCCCTTTTTGAAAGGGGGTTTGAGTGTGCGAGAACGAGTGGGCTGACAAGACGAATGGAGGGAGCGGAAAGGTTTAGTAAAAACGAGAAATTGGAAAATAAGAAGGATAATGTAAAAAAAAAAAGGGGGATTTTACGGTAAGTGGATCTTGGTGAGAGCCTTTTTCGGTAAATGGATCTTGTGGAGAGTCTATTTTCAAGTGGGAAAAAGATTGCGAAGACATCGGAAAGGTGTATGGGATAAAAATTTATTTCTGTGTAGGTGGAACATGAAAATGAAATTTTTGCAAAAAGTAGTAAAATTTGGGAAAAAATATTGGGAAATGGAGCATATTGATAAACGATATTAGCAAAGGGGAGCAGTTGAAAAAAAGTATTTTGAGAATATGAAGGAAGTGAGATAAATACGTGTAAATAATTAGAATTTGATAATGTTTTAGATTTGTAATTAAATTAAGAAAAATTTTGTACTTGTCTACACCTAAAAGTAAAATGTTACGGTCAGTAAAATCAACATGATATTGTTCACATATAAAAATTTCATTTATCATTACATGGATAAGATAATTGATAATAAAATAATATTATTTTTATTTTTATTATTATTATTATTTTTATTATTTTTTTAAATTTTGTGAGATGATGTGATGATGATGATGAGATGATGATGATGATGATGTGATTTGATGATGATGATGAGAGATGATGATAATGATTAATTATAATGATGACGATGCGATAAAAACATGAACAAAACAATAACAACAACAGCAACAAAAACAACAACAACAACAACAAAACAACAAAAAATGATAATAATGATAATAATTAAAAGATAAAAATAAAAAATAATAATAATAAAAAATAAAAATAATAATAATAATAAAAATAAAATAAATAACAATAATAATAATAAAACGATTGCCAAAAAAGAACGCAACCTTTTTAAACATGAAAAGTGCAAGAAAATAAGTACAAGACGGTAAAAGTAGAAAGAGTAGACAGAAAAAGGGAAAAGGGAAAATTTGAACGAGAGGTAAGAGTGAGAGAGTGAAAATTTAAATAGAGAAAAAAAAAAAAAAATTCCAAGGAGGGGGATGCATTAAAAAAATAGTTTTGCAAAAGATATCTCATTGTTCTTTTTTATCGTATCAATAAAAACTCGCCGGGAGGAAGGAAATAAATCATTGCAAAAATTTAAAATGGACGTCAAGCGGGGTATTTTTTCCCAAAATAGTAAAAGGGATAATCTAAAAAAAACCAGAAAGTGATTAAAAGATAATGATTATAGTACCGATAAAAAGAGAAAAGATTGAATAATGATAAAAATGAAAGATTATAATGATGAAAAAAGATAATGATTTTAAAAATGATAAAATGTTAATGATTATAAAGAGATAAAAAAAATTTTAATGTTTTAAAGATGATAAGCTGAAAATGATCCAAATAACATTTAGTAATTTGAAAGATGCTACTAGTAAATGAGAAATTGAATAAATGGAAAAAGAAATGTTAACAAAGAATTTAAAGATAGTAAATAATGATTTTTTATTATATTAACCATAATAAAAACAAAATATTAGAAACAGTAATGACAAAAAGTTTTTATTGTTTTATTATTTTTATAATTTTTATCATTATTATTGTTATATTAATATTATTTTATACATATTTTTTTATTATATTATTATTTTATTAACATTATATTTTTATATTTCATATTATATTATTATTATTATTATTATATTATTTTTAATTATCATTATCATTAATTAAATCTTTTATCATTACATTACATAATTATCAAAATTTTTATTTTATATTATATTATCATTA
>NW_023643394.1:0-9253 GCF_015228065.2 Penaeus monodon | reverse complement strand
GTGCGCACGGTACGTTGACGGGGGCCGGAGACTCGTGCTCCTTGGTGGTGAGCTCGATCTTGGTAGTGTCGGCGGGGGTGTTAGCGTCGATCGGCTCGAACTGCTTGGTCTCCACAGTGTGCTTGGTGACGGTGGGCACGGCGTGGAGGTACGGGAAGGGGATCTTGACGTCGCGACGACGACGACGTGCCTCTTCTACAGCTGGCTCCTGTTCGTCCTTTTGGTAAATGTATGGGAATTCGGTGGCCTTGAGAGTATCATCGGCGTTGAGGATGTAGGGGTAGGCAGAGTAGGGGTAGGCAGAGTAGGGGTAGGCAGCGTGGGGGAAGGCATAAGGGGAAGCCACGAATGGATGTCCGAAGGGGTGGGCGTAAGGGGAGACCAAAGGAACGGTCTTGAGATCGGTCTTGATCTCAGGGGTAGTGATCAGCTTCGCTTGAGGCAGCACCCAGGGCGCCGCGTACGGAAGCACCAGCTGTGCTGAGCAACATGATACAGCGACCAGAATCACCTAATGGGAAAAAAAACAAAACATTTTGAATACGAAGTTTACTATATATACACCGCTCAGTTCTCAGGCCGACTGCCACACGATTTTTTCTTTTACTTCTAGTACATAGAAGCAAGCATTTCACCCCCTTATATATATAAGTGAACAATATAAGGAATGACCCATGAATAGTAACTGAAGATAAAGGCCAAATTCTTAGTTTTGAAAATTAACAATGGAAATGTTTTTTTTTTCTTATTTTTTTTTTCACCGAATTGAAACCTGTTTCACACTTTTTTCAAATATTTTGTGAGTGGAATGTTTCTGTTCTTACCAGAGCCTTCATCTTTCGAGCGAATGTGTCCATATACTTGGTGGACGTCACGAGGCCACGCCCAAGTGCGTCCTCCAGGGCATTTCTTTTCGTTTTACGATGTAAATAATAAAGTGGATGTACTTTTGTTATCAGTCATGTACTAATGAGTTTCATAAGCCTGTGTAAAAAGTCAGGAGCAGCAATTAGTTTGAAAATTGATCTGTTCTCTCTTTAGTAAACAAGATATTAAAGTTTAGTTAACAGGTAATGAATGAAGTGATTACCATCTAGTGACCTCATAGTATATGGAAACTGCATATATTAGTAAAAGCAGCCTAAAAGTGAAAATATAGATTTTCGTCGAATAAATTTGTTTTTCGGACATTCCGGGCAAGCCCCAATGAAAGACAGCAAGAAGAAAAAAATCGATTTCATATTTCCGGTAAAAGCGTCAACATTTATTTCAAGTTATTGTTATTATTTAACATAATAATTCTAGTTATTATTATCTTTGTTATCACACATTTATACAGACGTCATATTTGTAAAAAGTAGGGAGAAAGCAATTCAAGGAATAGTAGGGGTGGTGGGTCAAATTACCTGTAAAAGGATTGGTGTGAAAATCTATTATCGTTTTGATATGAAAGTTTGCAAACGGATACGTATCACGAGGTAATTATATATATATATATATATATATATATATATATATATATATATATATATATATTTGTAGATATCGTTCTATTTTCCCCTTTCAGATTTTCTAATTATTTTAGATAGGATGTGAAAGGCCTAGATGATTTCCATAATGTGTAATGAGGAACCTGTTACCTAAAACGCGAGTTTTAAATATTTCTTTGAAAAATGGAAATTTAGTATATCTACTGTTTATTGGTCAGTCTTATTTTAGCAGTTGAGGCTCAGACACAGCACACACATCCAAACAGGTCTCAAGAATCATCAGGAGAATGGCCAGGTAAATCATGCAGTGATCTGTCTATATCCATTTCAATGTGTATAGATATCTATCCATACACATGAATGTATATAATGTTTGTGTAATCTATATACATTTATAAACATTGTATGTATAGAAATGTATATATATTTGCAGTATATACACACACTAATGGATTTTAGAAGCCAATATACTCAGTTTATGTTTTCACTTTAGGGTCGTGCACACAGTAGGAGGAGGGTCCAAACATTAAATTTGAGCCAAAAGTCAGAAGTAAATAACGGGTATAAGAAGCCGACACTATGTACTTAATGCGTGTAGATCGAAGTAACTGTATACGAAGTTATACTATACGTATTGTGTAAACATTAATGTTATTATATCTAAAAAAAATATGCAAATGATAGAAAAAAATATTGTAGAAACAAGACTTGAAGATTAAATCCAAGAGGATACCTACACTAGTTTCTCACTTTTTATGAATTTAATTTGTAAATTGTGGATTTTTCAGCCATTGAGAATTGTGCTAATATTTTTTGTATGAACATGCGGATAATACAATGAAAATGATGGGTTAAACAACGCCCTAACTATTTTGTGGTAAAGGGATTTTTTTTTTTTTTTTTTTTTTTTTAATAAACGTTTGTGTAGCATTTACCGTGAGATTATTCAATTTGTAAGAGTTCCAAAAGGTTTTAAGTTAAGAATATCTCGCAGAAAAACCTTTTCATGGAATGGGATAAGAATATTTCATATGATTTTAATTATTTATTTTGAAAAAAAGGTTGAGGTTTTGGATGTACATATCATATACACACCTTTTTTGTTAGATGATATTGTGATTGTTCTTCACTATTGTAAATTTCAATCCTTTTTATATTTATAATTTTGGGAACTGTTATGTCAACTTGATTTTCTTTCATTTCACCGAGATTGGTAAAACACACCGTGTATGTTTGATTCCAACACGAATCCAACAGATGGAGTTTCCATCAGAAGTGTCGTTTTTTTGTAGTCAGATAAGATGACAGGAAAAGTTGGAGTTACTCCTCGTCAAGCTTGATGACGGGGGCGCCGAAGAGGCCAGGGTAGTGGGGCGTATGGAAGAGCGTGGGCGTAGGGAAGGCATGGGCATAGGGAAGGACGGCATGGGATGAGACAGTGTAGGTGACGGGCTTGACGTTGACCACGGGCTGCCGTACTTGACGGCGGGCACGGAGGATCTCGTGCTCCTTGGTGGTGAGCTCGATCTTGGTGGTGTCGGGCGGGGGTTGTTGGCGTCGATTGGCTCGAACTGCTTGGTCTCCACAGTGTGCTTGGTGACGGTGGGCACGGCGTGGAGGTACGGGAGGGGGATATTGACGTCGCGACGACGACGACGTGCTTCTTCTACAGCTGGCTCCTGTTCGTCCTTTTGGTAAATGTATGGGAATTCGGTGGCCTTGAGAGTATCATCGGCGTTGAGGATGTAGGGTTAGGCAGAGTAGGGGTAGGAAGAGTGGGGTAGGCAGCGTGGGGAAGGCATAAGGGGAAGCCACGAATGGATGTCCGAAGGGGTGGGCGTAAGGGGAGACCAAAGGAACGGTCTTGAGATCGGTCTTGATCTCAGGGGTAGTGATCAGCTTCGCTTGAGGTAGCACCCAGGGCGCCGCGTACGGCAGCACCAGCTGTGCTGAGCAACAGGATACAGCGACAGAATCACCTAATGGGAAAAAAACACAAAACATTGTGATTACGAAGTTTACTATTTATACACCGCTCAGTTCTCAGACCGACTGGCACACGATTTTTTCTTTTACTTCTACTGCATAGAAGCAAGCATTTTATCCCTTATATATAGAAGGGAACAATATAAGGAATGACCCATGAACAGTAATTCAAGATAAAGGCCAAATTCTTAGTTTTGAAAATGAACAATGGAATGTTTTTTTTTTTTTTTACCGAAGAAATTTTACATTTTAAATTTTTGTATAATTTTCTGTTTTAAAGCCTTCATCTTTCGACGAATTTTGGTCCCTCTGGAAAAAGTATTTTTTGAATAAATTGGGTCGTACTCGGGAACCCCCCAATGGCCCCAGGGATTTTTTGTTTTACGTTTAAAAATAAAGGGAACTTTTTTATGAATTTTAAAAAAGTTTATAAATTTTTAAAAATCAACACGATTTTGACGTAATTTTTTTGGAGGGAGAAAAATTTTTAAAAAAACAATTTGACTGTTTTTCCAAGAAAAATTTAAATTGAAAATTTTTAACGGTTGAATGAAAATTTTCCCACCAGGTCAAATTTATGGAAAATACTAATAAAAAACGTAAAAAGAAAAATATTTTTTTCGGAAATAAATTTTTTTATACACTGAACCCCCCAGAAACGAAAAAGGAAAAAAAAGGTTTTAATTTTGAAAAAAAGTAAATGAAAACACATTTTTTTCAGTTAGTAAAAAAAAATAATTCAGCTATATTATGTTTTTTATACCATTTTTTTACAGATCTTTTTGTAAAGAGAGGGGGAGAAAACAACGAAAACAGGGGGGGGGGGGGGGAAACAAGAAAAATTAGTTAAAACATAATGTTTTGAAGAAAAATTTTAAACCGGGGTTTGTCCACAAAAGTAAATATTGTTACCCCGGGGCCGCCCGTCTCTCTTCCCCAACAAAAGGGCGGCTAGGCAGACGGGTGTTATAACGGGGTTTTGGAACCCCTGAAAGCCCAAGAGGCACCGAACCCCAAAACGTCCCAGAAACCGGGGGGGAAACCAAGGGGCGAAAAACAAAAATGACAGTCTTTCCCTTTTTTACACAATTTATTTACCCGTAACTTTTCTATAGGCCAATACGGGGGGGAAACCAGTGTCACACGCACAAACAGCTTAAAAACAGGGCAAACAAGTTTATAGGCCCACAAGGGCACCACGAGGTTTACGGGGAGCAGCCCCAACCCCTTTCCGGCTTGTTCCTCCGCTCCCCGCTCCCCCGGGTCCCCATGTTTCCCCCGGGTTTCCCCCCTTTTCAGGAAACACATTTTCGCACAGAGACAAAGACCCACTGGCTAGCACATCCCCCCAATCAAGCAGACGCCCCGTATCTTGAATACCAAAAAAAAATAAAAAAAATTTAAAAAAAAAACCTCCGGGAACCTTCTTTCCAAAAGTCCGTAATTGAAAAAGTTCCCGCCAAAAAAACTTCATCCAGGGCGTTTTCTTAAAATCTCGTGGGGTCCCTCTGGGGGGGGTTGGGCGGGGTTTAAATTTTTTTCATGGCCCCAGAGGGTTCCCTCCTGTCCCAAGCCGGCCATGGAAACAGACGGTTTCGCCCTCACGTTCCAAAGCCGTCCCACCGGTAGGCCCCTCCCATCGTACTTGGGGCAACTGGCCCAGGGTAGGCCCTGGCCCATGGTAACCCACGCGGTGCGCCAAGTCCCTGAGGGTCAGGCAAGGGCCCCCCACACCAACCAAAATCCTCGCTCCCGAGACTCTTTGGAGTCCATTTCTCACAAGTGCCCAGCTTGCCCAGTGGCCCCTTCGGGCCCTTATCGGAGAAGTTGTCCCAAACTGAAAAAATAACCCCTTCCCCTGGCCAAAAAGGGGCTCCGCCCAAACCGCTCGCCTCACCCGCTGCAGTTTTGTGGGCTCCACGAGGCCCTCTACTCCACGCATCACTTTTGACATGACACCGGTTTTAGACTCGTCCTGGGGCAAGGTTTGCGCCCCTCACCCGTAACACCTTGCACAGAAACCCTCTGGAAAAAAAAAGGGCACTCTTCACCGTGACCCCACCAGCTTCCGTCCAAGTCGACACACCCCTTACTCTGGTCAGGTAGTAAGGGCCCAGCAAGCAGTGCTCGTCCAGATCGGCCCAATATCCCGGCAGCCGCCCGCACCGGCTGCCCACCCAATACAAAACCCCAGGGCCCCCTTGACTGCACACAATGCCCCGTGCCCCACACGTTTTGTGGTGCGTTGGAAGGGCATAGGGGCCAACATATCGGGGCCGCACTAGGTCTTTCACCCCCAGTGTCCACGTCAGGCGGCTGGCTTCCAAATCTATTGAGCCTCACCTGCATCGTGTGGTTCGAGGGCAGTTTCCCCAAGTGGGGGGCCCGGGGAACGAGGACGGCTGGGTTTCGGCCCTTCTCCAGCCTGTCCGATTTTTCCCTTACCATTTCCCTTCCCTTAGGACATGCATTGGTTGTGCCCATCCCTGCCACAGTCCTTGCAGCACGGCGGAAAGGATCAAATCCCCCGGTTTTAAAAGGGACGGTGTTCTCCGCTCCCCCCCGAACCCCGACTACGTCTGGCCCATTTTCCGCAGCCCAACACAAGCCTGGAAATTTCTGGGTCACCTCTTCAATGTATTTTTTCCATTTTTAGCCCCCCGGGGCCCGGGGGTCACGGGGGGCTGAGCGTGGCCCTGGGCCACTTTCCCTTCAGGAAGGCCTGGGAACTCAAGGCCCTCCCAGCGCCACCGCAGGTCCTCGGGTTGCCTGCTTGACGTAGTTTTGGGAACAAAGGAAATCACGGGCCGGCCCACGATCTCCTTCCGCAGCCGAGGGAGACCCCCCTTCAGCCCCTCCCCCCCCTGCCCCAGCGGGCCCAGTGTCTCGCCACGCTCACGAGTCCGCTTCTTCAAGGGGCCCGATATACCTCGGCCTGGGGGTGGGCCCCAAAAAGGGTTTTAAAGCCTCTGCCCCCTGGTGTAAGAGGCCTGTTGGGGTGCCGGAAAATGCCCCAACATTCCACGCGGGGCCCTTAGCGCTGTTACCAGTGAGGGCCTTCTCTTTCCTGGCCCAGCCCTGGGAAATTTCCCGCATTTTAAATTGGGCAACATATGCCTCCCAGGCCACCCTTCCCCTCGTACCCAGCTGGCTACCCTCAAGAATGTCTGGAGGCCGGGGGGTGCAGGGTGGAGAACGCGTGCCCTGAACTAAAAAAAACCCCCGGGGGGGGGGAAGGGGGTGAGGGAGGCAAAAGAGGGGGTTGCCGGGTCCGGAGTTTGCCCCCACCCATCCCAAGGGAGCGGTTTTCCCCATGGGTCCCCCGCCTTCTGCACGCATGGGGCCCCACAGACGCTGCGAGGCCCGGGGTTTCCTGCCCCAGGACCCCGGCAGACCCGTAAATCGACACTTGGCATCTGTTTCCAGAACCTGTCTGCCTTCTGCTTGCAAAAGTTCTACCTCGTGACGCCGTTTTTCCTTCACTTTCCCCCTCAGGCCCTGAAACCTCCCCTTCAGAGTCGCACCTCCCCCCACAGTTCACTTTCACGCTTTGCAGGGCCGCGGTTTCTGTGAGTTCCCCCTTTTACAATGCGAGATTGTCTGTGCACCTCAACAAGTTGGCAAACTTTTTCCCCTTTCCTTCCTTGCCTGCATCTCGACGAGATGGGGCGCCGTCGTGTGCCCTCTGTCCCGCCTTCTGCCCTTGGCCATTTCCTCCCCCATACCCGGCCGCATGGCAGTGATAGGTCCCTTGGCCGCTCACCTCACCTTTTTTGCCCCAGTCATAGCCTTCCTCCCCCATGGCTCCGCATCTTTTGGGAAACGATAAAAAGGGGCTCTCACGTAAAAAATCACAAATCCCCCTCCTCCCCATTTTTTACGCGGCCCCTGTCTCTCTGCCACCAACAAAGGGAGGCTAGGCAGACGGCGTTTTATATACAGGGGGCGTGAACATGAACAGCTCCAAAAGGCACCGAACACCCACACGTCCCCGAAAAACCAGGGGAGGGGAAAAGCCAAGTGGCGAGGCAGGGCACGAAGTAAACCAAAATGACAGTCTTTTTTTATTTCAAAGTTATTACCGTACACTTTTTAAAAGGCACAATACAGGGGGGAAACCAGCATGTCCCCACAGCACAATACAGCTTATAACGGGAACAAGATTTTAGGTCACAAGGGCCCAAAACGAGGTCTTCAAGGGGCAGCCCAAAAATCGTTTGGCTTGTTCCTCCCCCCTCACGCCCCCCCTCGCCCTGTTTCCCCGGTCCCTTTATGTTAACACATGCCCCGGCACCTTTTATGGGTTAAAACCCGTTTCGCCAAGAAAAAACCCAAGCGTCAATTTTAATTTAACTGTAGAATTGTCTATTTTTTAAATTTTTATTATTTTAAAAGGGAAAGTAGAGATTTCCGTAAAAGAATGAGGAAAACCGGACTTAAAAGGGTTTTAAATTTCTTTTAAATGTTTGGATTTTTAATTATTATTGGCAATTTTACATTAGGCGAACAAAGAAAAAAATAAAAGGCCAAAATATTAAAGAAGGGGAAAAGGGTATTTGTTTATATTTTATTATAGATAAACTATTAATAAATATATTTTTTTTATATCTAATATATATAAACATTTTTTTTAAAAATTTTTAGCATTTTACCAATAATATTTTGAAGAATTCCAGGATTTTAATAGGGTCGGCAACAAGGGAGGGTAAATATTTGAGTAAATCAAAAGAAAAAACGGGTATAAAACCACACCTTTTTTGTAGATGGGAAGGGGTTTCTCTTACTATTGTATTTTTTTTTTTTTTTTATATGAAAAGTTATGCAAATTTTTTTTTAAAAAAACGGTGAAACAAGATGGATTAAACCAAGAATACCAAAAAAGTTTTTTTTCAAAATTTTTTTTGTAAATTTGGGGTTTTTTTGGAATGGAAAAATTAAAATTTTTTTTCCGGCGGAAACATAATGAAAAGAAGGGGGAAAAAAAGCAAAAAATGGAAAGGGATTTGGTTTTTAAATTTTATTTTTTTAAAATTTTTTATCATCTTTATTTCTTCATCTTTTTAATTTTTAATTTTTATATATAAATATAATTTTTAAAAACGGTGCCCTTTTTCCGTGGTTTTTCTTTGTAAAAGGGAGGGATTTTGTCAAGAGTATTTGGGGAGAAAAATTTTTTGGAATGGGTAAGGATTTTGAGTGATTTTTAAGAACAAAAGGGGTTGAAGGGGGGATTAAAAACAAAAACCCTTTTTTGTTTAAAGAATTGGATTTGCTCCCCCCATTGTAATTTTTAACCTTTTTTTAAACGGGGCGGAGCAACACCATTTTTTTGAGAAAAACACACGGAATTTTATTGAAAAAAAACAAATTTATCGAAGTTTTTTTTTTAGTAGTTAAGGATGCAGGAAATTATTATCCTGAAAAACTTTCCCCCCCTTTTATAAAATTAAAAAAGGGGGGGGGGAACCCCCAAAAAAATAAAGGGGAATTTGGGAACCCCCATTGGGGGGGGCTTTTTTTTTTTTTTTTTTTTTTTTTTTTTTTTTTTTTTTTTTTTTTTAAAAAAAAAAAAAAAAAAAAAAAAAAAAAAAAATAAAAAATGAAGGAAATTTTAAAAAAAAGGGGGGGGCCCCAAAAATTCCCTTTTAAAAAAAAATTTTTTTGGGAAAATTTAAAAAAAAAAAAATTTTGGAAAAAAAATGTTTTTTGGGGTTTTTTTTTTCTTAAAAAAAATTTTTTTTTTCAAAAAAACCGGAATTTGGGAAACCTTTTTTTTT
>NW_023643393.1:0-9254 GCF_015228065.2 Penaeus monodon | reverse complement strand
TTTTTTAAAAAAGGGGGTTTTTGGGCCCCCAAAAAAAAAAAATTTTTTTTTTTTGTTGGGAAGGGGTTTAAAAAACCCCGGGGTTTTTCCCCCATGTTTTTGTTTTTTTTTTTGTTTTCCTTCCGGGGGTGATACTGGGTTTTCCCCTCCCTTTTTTCTTTGGGTTTTTGTTTCGTTTTTTTTCCCTTTCTTCCTCCCTCTCATCCTCCTCCTCTTCTCTCCTTCTTTCTTCTCCCCCCTCTTTTTCCTCTCCTCCCCCTTCTCCCTACCTTCTCTCCTCTCCCCTCTCTCTCCTCCCTCCTCTCTCTTCTCCTCTCTCCTCCTTCCTCCCCCTTCTCTTCTTTCCCTTTTCCTTTTCCCTTTTCCTCTCTTCCCTCCCTCCCCTCTCCCCTCCTCTCCCTTCCCGCCTTTTCCCTGCTTCTTCCCCTTTTTTTCCCTTTTTTTTCTTTTCCCCGCAAAAAATACATATTTTATTTTTTTCAAAATCCCAAAAAACCCTATATTTAAAAATTACCAAAACCCTTTTAAAATTTTGCTTATGCTTTAAGTTCCAAAAAAATTATCTTAAAACTTTTCTGGTTTAAAAATTTTAAAATTTTATTTTTTTTTAAATTTATTATTTTATTATTAATAATTAGTTAGAAAGTAGTTAGTAGTAAAAGTAGTAGTTAGTAGTGTAGTATTTAATGGTGTTAGCATTTAGCAAGAAACAAGTACGGTTTTTTTTAAAAGAAAATTAAACAGTAGGAAAAAAGTAAGTGTGAAATTATTTTTTTTCTGTTTTTGGTCTTTTTTAATCATCTGTTTTTTGGTTCGCCCTTTTGTAAAAAATTTTTCATCATATTGGAAAATAGCATTTTAAATAGAAATTTTTGTAATAAATTTTTGTTTACAAAAAAATATATTGAATTCAAAATAAAATTTGGTGAAAAAAGGGAAAACTTTTTGCTTTTATGAAATTTTAAGGGGAAAAAAAAAAAAAAAAACCTGTTTTCTGATTTAAAACTTAATTGCTAATATTTTTTTTGGGGGAAAAAAAAATTTTTTTTTTTCCCTTGACACAAGGGCCTATAATCATTTACTTTTTTTCTAAAGTCTTTATTCCCTCCAATTTTATAGCTAAAAACCTATCTTTTATCTTTTTTCTATCTACATTTCTTAACCAAGGGTTTTGAATCATCTAAAAAATTTAAAATTTCCCCCCACTCTTTTATTTTCTCCTTTATTCAAACGACTTTCAAAAAAAACCAGATTAATTTTTAAAATTATCCCCAAAAAATTTTTTTTTATCTACCCCAAGTCAAAAACTGATTTTTTTAAAAAGGGAAAAAAAAGGGGGCCCCGTTTTCCCCAAAAAACCCGTCAAAAAAAAATTTTTTTTTTTTTTTTTTGTTTTTTTTTTTTAGTTTTTTTTTTGGGAAAAAAAAAAGGAGGGAAAAAGCAGTTTTTTTGACCACCCCCACTTTTTTTACCCGGGATTATTTTGTTTTGGGGTTGGGTTGGGGGGTGGGTTGTGGGTGGGTTTTGGGGGGGGGGGGTTTTTGGGGGGGGGGGGGTTTTGTGTGGTTGGGGTTGGGGGGGGGTTTTTGGGGGTTTGGGGGTTTTTTTGTTTTTTTGGGTGGTGGTTTGCGTGTGGCTTGGGGGGCGGGTGGGGGGGGGGGTTTGGGGTGGTGGGGTGTGTTTGTTGGGTGTTTGGGGGGGCTTTTGGGGGTTTTGGGGTTGCTGGGGGGGGGGGGGGGCTTTTTTGGGGTGGGGTTTGCGGGGGTCCCCTTTGGGGGGGCCCGTGTTTTGGTTTGGTGGGTGGGGGGGTGGGGGGGGTTGGTTTGGTGTGTGTGTGGGGGGGTGGGGGGGGTTTTGGTGGGGGGGGGGGTTTTGGGGGGGGGGTTTGGGGTTTTTGGGGGTTTGAAAAATGTGGGGGGTGTTTTTTTGGGGTGTTTTGTGTGGGGTGGGGGTTGGTAGTTGGCTGTTGGGGGGTGGGGGGGGGGGGGGGTTTTTGGGGGGGGGTTTTTTTGGTTGGGGTTTTTTTTGTTTGGGGGGTGGGGGTTTTGGGGGGGGGGAAAAAAAAAAAAAAAATGGTTTTTTTTAAATTAAAAAAAAAAAGGGGATAGTATAGAAAAAAAAGGAAAAAAACATTAACCAAAAATAAAACTTTTTTTTAAAAAAAAAAAACCGATGGGGGGTGCCCAGGGGAAATGAAAAATTGGCCCCTTTTTTAAAAAATTTGAAAAACCTTTAAGGGGGTTTTTAAATTTTTACATCAATTCGAAACGTATTCATTAGTTTTCCCTCCCTTTGGCCCCCCCGAAAGGGTTTTTTTTTTTTTTTTTTAAAAATTCAAGCTTGATTAATTTTTTTTTGGGTTTTTTTTTTAAAAAATTTTGAAAAGGGGGGGAAAAAAAAAACCCCCTTTTTTTTTTTTTTCCAAAAATTAAAATTTTTTTTAAAATTTTTACTTATCCATTTTTTTTCATTCCCCCTTTATTTCCCCCTTTTATATAAAAAAGTATGTTTTTAAAATGCAAAACTATTTTTTAAAAAAAAAATTTTTTTAAAAAACAATATTGGAATTTCACCCCTAAAATTCCTTTTTATTTTTATACAGCCCAAAGGGGCAATTTTGGGAAAAATTTTTTCCACTGAAATAATACTAATAACAGTAAAAAAAAACGATGGGAAAAGATAAAAAACAAAAACCAAAAAAAAAAATTAAAAATTTTAAAGCCCCCCTTTTTTTTTTCATTTTTTTCATTTTTAATTTTTAAAAACGATAAAAAAAATTTTTGGAAAGGGGAAATAAGGTTTTTTTGGTCATTTTAAATTGAGATTGTGAAAAATGTTTCATGGAATGGAATAAAATTAACCCAATGATAATAAAGGAAGAGTAAATGAAAATAAATTAAAAATTATATAATAATAAATTGATTAATAAATTGAAGATTTTTTGGGTTGATGATATATAATAAATTAAATATTGGGGGGATAATGAAATTAAAATTTAAATGAATAAAAAATTTGGAAAATTTTATGAAATTGAATTGAAATTGATGAAATAAAATGATGATGGATGAATGAAATGATTTATATGAAATGATAAAATTTTAAATAAATATGATGGAAATAAAAAATAATAAATTAAAAATAAAAATGAAAGAAATTATGATGATAAATAAAAATAATAATAAAAATAATAAAAAAATAATTAAAAATTAAAATAAATTTAAATAATTATTAAAATAATTAATAATTTAATATAAAATTAATAATAATAATAAAATAAAAATAAAATTAAATAATATAAATAATTAAAAAATTAAATAATAATAAATTGGAAATTTAATAAAATATAAAATAATAATAAAATTTAAAAATTAAATAATAAATAATTTAAATAAATTCATATAATAATTAATGTAAATAATAATGATAAATTTAATTAATTTAAATTTTTGATTAAAAATTACTGGGACAATAAGGATAATGTAAAAATTTTAATTTGAAGGGGTGAAAAATAAAAAAACAATTGTTTAAAAAAAGCATTAAAAATAAAAGAGAGTTTGTTTTTTTGGGTAAAATTAAAAATATTTAAAACAAGGGAAATACTAAAATGATGAATTTTAAAAGGTAAATTTTTTATTATTTGGTTTTTATTTTTGATTTAAGGTTTAAAATTAATAATGTTAATTGAAAAGAAAAAATTAATTAATAATAAATTTGGGGGCCCAACTTAACAGTGATGAGAACAAATGTTTAACAGAAATATTCAAAAATTACATTAAATAGTGATATAAATATAAATGGATAAAAAAGATTGATTGATAAATAATAACGATAATGATAAAATTGATAACAGTAATCATTGACAATAAAAAAAATGATTAAATTAAAATTATTAAAAAATAGTAAAAACATCATTTACGATTTAAGAAAAAATTGAAAAAAAATAAAAGCAAAAAGAAGGAAAAAAATTATTTTTTTTTTTTGTTGGGAAAACAAATCAAAGCCCATTTACAAATATTATGATTGAAGAAAAGAAATTTTAAAGGTTTTTTGATAAAAATAAAACTACATAAAATTAACAAAACTTTTATTACAAAATAATTTTGATATTTGATGTTTTTTTTTTTTAATGGACCAATAAAAGGATTTTTTTCTTTTTTTTTTTCGGAACTTATAATTTAACTGTTTATAAAAAAAAAACTTTTTTTTTTTTTTTCAAAAGGGGGGGGAATTTTTTTGAAAAAATAATTTTTAAATTTTTTTGTTTTTTTTTTGGGTTTTTAAATTTCAAAAAAAAAAAAAAAAAAAAAAAATTGAAAAAAAAAAAAAAAAAAAAACCCTTTTTGGGGGGGGGGAAAAAAAAAAAAAGCTTTTTTTTTTTAAATTTTTTTTTAAAATTTATTATTTCTTTAAAAAAACTAGGTTTTTTGGGGTTGATAAATTTTTTAAATTAACTCCCGGGGACAAAAGCTCTTTTAGGGAAAAAAAAAATTAAGGGGGGGTTTTTTCCCCTAGCTTTTTTAAAAGGGGCAAAAAAGTGGGGGGGTCAGGGGGGTTTATTTTAAAAAGGAAAACGGGAAAAAAAAGTGGTCGGGGGCCCCCTTTTAAGTAAAAAAGGGGAAAGGGAGGTTTTCAGGTTCCCCAAAACCTAAAAAAATTGGACAGGAAATTGGTTGGGTTTCCTATTACAAAAGGGAAAAAAAAATTTTTTCGGGTTGGGCCAATGTTTTAAGGGGGAAACCAAAAAAAAGTGTCATTTGTTCATTCCCAAATAGGAAGGGAAACCAAAAAAAAACCCAATTAAAGCTCAAAACAGGGGGGGAAGGTTTTTTTTTCAGGTTTGTTTAAAAAACCCCCCCAGGAAAAGGGTCCAGGTTGTCATCGCTAAAAGGGGGGCCCCAGGAAAAAGTGTCCCCAGGGGTCCCCCTTCTTGGTTTTCCCGGTAGAAAAGAAAATTTGAAGGCGTTTAAAAAACCGGGATAAAAAAGAAAAGTTTTAACCGGGAATCGGTTTAAAAGGGGTTCAAAAAAAAATCTTTGGGAAAAAAGGGGGGGAAACGGGGGCCCCAACTGAAAAGGGGGTTTTTCCCCCCCAAGCTTTAGTAGGCTTTAGTTGCCCAACGTTTTTTTTCTTCTCCCAAGGGTAAAATGGAACAAAAAACCAAAAAAACGAAAAACAAGGTTCAAAAAAAAAAAAAATTTAAAGATTAAAAAAATCCGTAATTTTTTACGAATGCACCAAGAAATTTTCCTTTTCTGGCGGGGAAGGCGAAAAAAAAAGGGGGGAAAAAAAAATTTTAAAACATTTCATTTTTTTTTTTTTTTTTCTTTCAAAAATGTGTTTTTAAATTTTTTTATGATTTTTTTACGATTTTTTTTTTATTTTTTATAGGAAGGAAAGAAAAAAAGGGGGGGCAGATTGGGTGGGGTTGTTGGGTTTGTTTGTTGTTTTTTGGTTGGTGGGTGTGGTTGGGGGGGTTTGTGGTGTGTGTTGTGTTGGGGGGTTCCCCTAACATACATTTTACATTATATATTATATTTTTATTTTAAATTTAATATATTTTATTTATTTTTAAAAATAATATATTATATTAATATAATATTTATATAAAAAAATGTTTGTGTATGTGGAAAAATAAATTATCTTTTGTCCCTTTTTTTTTGGTTTTTTGGCTTCGGGTTTTTTAAAAAAAAAAAAATTTTTTTTTTTTTTTTTTAAAAGGCCATTTTTCCCAGAAATCTTGTAATGGGGGATTATTCCGTTCGCCAAACCCCCTTAATTTTTTTTTTTTTTTCTGGGCCCCCTTTCCCCACATTCCCCTTTTTTTTTTTTCCATTCCACAATTTTCCCCCCCAAAAAAAAAAAATTAAGGGAAATTTTTTCCCCGCCTTTGGGTTTTTTAATTAAGGGTTTTTTGGTTTTTAAATTGGTTTAAATTTTAATTTTTCCCCCTAAAGTTGAAAATTCGAAAAAAAAATTTTCCCTTTAAAATTTTTCCCGGTTTTTCCCGGGGGGGAAAAGGGTTTTCAAAATTTCCCTTGTTTTAAACTTGGAAAAAACTCCGGCTCCCCCCCCTTTTTCCCTTTTCCCCCCCCTGTTCCCCTTTTCTCCCTTTTTTTCCTTTTCCCCTTTCCCCTTTTTTTCCCCCTTTCCTTTTTTAATATTTTAATTTTTTATTTATTATTTTTTTAAATTTTTTTTGGGGGTTTGTGTGGTTGGTTGTTTTTGTTTTTTGTTGGGTTTGTTGGGGTGTGTGTTTTTGGTGGGTTTTTTTTTGGGTTTTTTTGTTGTTGTTTGGTTGTCGGGTTGTGTGTGTGTGTTGTTGTGGTTTTTGGGGGGTTTGTTGTGGGTGTGTGTGGTGGGTTGGTTTTGTTTTGGGGGTTTTTTTTTTGGGTTTTTTGGGGTTTTTTTTGTTTGTGGGGTTGGGTGTTGGGCCGGGGGTTTTTGTGTGGGTTTTTTTTTGTGGGGGTTTGGTTTGTTTTGTGGGTTTTTGGGTTGGGTGTGTGGGGGGTTTGTGTTTGGGGTGGGGTTGGTTGTGGGGTGGGTGGGGTGTTGTGGTGTTGTGTTGTTGGGTTGTGTGGTGTTTTGTGGGGTGCATTTTTTTATATGTGTGTATATTACATTATTGCTTTGTCCATAAAGTTATTATATAAAAAAACCGGGACATTTTTTTTTTTTTTGTTTATGCTACAAACCCAACCAAAAGCAAATTTTTCTTGGGATCCACTACCAACTCCAAACCCAAGGGGGGAACCGAAAAAAAACAAAAAAAAACTTTTTTTTTTAAAGAAATTTGTATGCAAGCAAAGCAAACCTTTTGAACTTTTGCCCACGCAACCTCGAAAAAACGTTTACAAAGGGGGTCCCCCCCTCCCCCAATTTCGTTTTCCATTGGCCCAGCTGCAGGAGAGGAGGAAAATTTTTTAAAAATTTTTTTTCAAATCCCGCCTTTGCAACGAGCAACCACCAAAAAAACTTCTAAAAACAAACTTTTCCCCCGATTTAAAGGCTTTTTTTTACCTTTTTTGAACGAAAATCGGGGGGGACTTTTTGCAGGAAAAAAAAAATTGTGGAAAGGGGGGTTTTTCCACACAAAAAAAAAGGGGCAAAAATTAATATTTTTTGTGTTTTTTTTATTGTTTTTCCCCATTTTTTTTCCCAAAACCTTTATTTTCATGTAAAAATTTTCCCCTTGTGTTTTTTTTTTATCTTTTTTTTTGGGGGGGACTTTTTTGGGGGCCCTTTTTTTCCCCTTTTCTCTCTTCTCTCTCTTTTCCCCCCTTCTCTCTCCTTTCTCTTTCTTTCTCTTTTTTCTTCCCTTCTCTCTCTCTCTTTCTCTTTTTTCCCCCTCTCTTCTTTCTCTCCTTTTCTTCCTTCTCCCCCCTCCTTTCTTTTCTTTTTCCTTCTCCCCTTCTCTTTCTTCTCCCCTTTTTTCTTCTTTCTTTTCTCCCTCTCTTTTCTTCTTTTTTTTCCTGAAGGGATTTTTTTAAATTTCACAAAATAAAAAACATTTTTTAGTTCAAAATTAAAAACCCCCCAAATTAAAACCCAAAATTTAAAAATCTTTTTTCCCCCCTTGATTCTTAATCATTTATTTTTAGTATCTTTTTAAATTTTTCAAATAAATCTTTTAAACCCCAAAATCACTTTCTTTTTCCCTTTTAATCCTTTTAAAATTTTTAAAAATCTTTTAACACCTTAAAATTTTTATCGAAAAAAGGGAAGAAAAAAAAAAAGAAAATGTTGGAAAATTTATAAGAAAAAAAAAAAAAAAAAAAAAACGAGAAATGGGGCCCCCTTTGGCTTTTTTAACGGGGGATGGGCCAAAAAGGGGGAGAAACCCCAAAAAAAGGGGGAAAAAACCCCCTATTTTATTTTTTGGGATGGGGGATGGGATTAGGGGGAAAAAAAAGCTCACTAAAAGGATTGGAGGGAATTTATAACCGTGATTTCGGAAGGGGAATGAGTCCCTTCTTTTTACTTACCAATGTATTGCAACTTGGGGGCCGAAAGTCATATATGTGTTTTACTGTAATGGTCATTGGCATTGTAGCGCGTTGGTGCACAGAGGGATTCGGTAAATGAATATGCAAAAAAACTATAACGCACATACATACATACACTACGCAATATATTAGTATACATGTGTGTGTTGGGGTGTGTGTGGTGTGTGTGTGTGTGGTGTGTGTTATGTGTGTTGTTTTGGGTGGTGTGTGGGCCTTATTGCAAGGAATATATTTATCGGCGTCGAATGATTTCTTGGACAAAATTTACGTTTAAAGTGAAAGGGGGAAAAATTGCTGTCATTTGGGCTGGTTTTTAACTTTTATAAAAAAAACACTATGAAATTTTATGGACCTAAACAAGGTTTGGAACTTGCGTTTGGGGAAAATTATGTATTTGTATTTTCCAAGTACCTGGAAAAAAAAACGTAAAATCTTATAAACGGCTTTTAAGGAAAAGAAAAAAAAACATAAAATATAAAATATATAATCTTACCAGTTGGTGGACAAGCCAGTTCAGAAAAAAAAATTGGGATGTTAGCATTTGGAAAAAAAAACAATATACACGTAAAAACCAGCTGCCATAAAACCAAAAAGAGAAAATAAGCTATACAAATGGTAAATAAAAAAAAGGCAATCCTGTTATATAATGCACAACCACGAGCAGATAACGACTAAAAAGATATTACCCAGCAATTGGATTGTGAAGCCAAAGTTGCAGCTCGGTCACTCACTTTAAGAGGTTTGGCAATTGATAGATTCCTCATAAAACAAAACGGAAGAACGGATGCCTTATGTTAAGGGGGGGAGGGTATGAGAAGAGGGGGGTGGGGTAACAAGATCTATAGTGTTTGCAAAACATGAATGGAAATAGTGCATTGTTCTTATAGAAAATGTTAAAAATTTGCGATAAAAGGAAGTGCAGGATGAAGGGAAGTAAAACAAAAATGATTAGCATGTGACTTAATTTTAGGAGTGAGAATGAAGAATGTTTTTGAATGTTGTATGCAAGGAAGCAAAAGAATATTCACCGTAGAAAGTTGTTGTTAAAAACCAGAGGGGCATGCAAGAGATAACAAAAGAGGAGAATTATAAAAAGGTAAGAGGGAAAGGATTATACAAAAAATAGGTGAAATATTATGGGGCTCCTTGTCACAATGAAAATTGAAAAATTTCTGTTAAAAAAAATGGACATGGAGGGACTAAAAACTTGAGAGGAAGAGGTAAAAAATTAAAAAACCATGAACTTGAGCA
>NW_023643392.1:0-5000 GCF_015228065.2 Penaeus monodon | reverse complement strand
TCTGTCGCGCCGTGCATGTGACCGCACCGATAATTGCCACATCTACCTTGCTGTCCTCCCTCAGTTACTGTGCCTTATGTCCGTGTTTAGCCACACAATTCGTTAAAGATGTTCGTAAATCAGAACTGGAACATGACATATTATTGATTTTTGCCTTCCCTCCCCCTCCCTTTCTCCATGATCTCGGAAGATTTTTTTTTTCTTTCTTTCTTTCCTTCTGTCTTTACATCAGTTGAGGATCTGCTAAAGATAAAAATATGTACTTCGTACCTTTTATATGTATAACTGTAAACAAAAAAAAATTATGTTCGTTTGATTTGATGTATCATAATATGCAGATGATAATAAATGGAGTCATCTGTATTGATACATCTATTAAGAAAATTACCCACTGGTGTAACCATATAGGGAAATGCCTTTTAGTTCTTTTTTTTAATCACGTGATTCAAGGTCTTCTTGAAAAAAAATATTGTGACTGTTACGAATATACAAACCTCACTCTACTGTGTTACCTCTCAAAGCAAATAAATGGGGAGAGAAACATGAAGATAATGTGAGGGAATGATGATTTAAGGCGCATGGGCTAAAGGAATTACCTATAATCTTGTTATTGTGTTCAGCGATGTTACTGGTGTACTTTCCCACTATAGTGTAAGTTTCATCCATCGCAGTGCCACTTGCGCTGCGGTCAGCATTGTGTCCAGGCCAGCCTAGGGTGCCTATGAAATGAGGTATCGCGGTACAGGCGACTCATGCTGCATCCACGGAAGGTCCAGTTCGTGGACGCAGCGTGAAAGGGTCTGGGAGACTCTCCAAAGGGTTGTTCTGATCTGTCTGCGGATGGCGTTTGTCGGCGTTCGCTGATCCCCGAGGGAATGCCGTACTTAAAACGGGTCGTTGAGCTGCTAAACTCATTATAATTAGATGGAAGGCGTGTGGTTTACAATTCGACGAAGCGCACCTCCAGATCCGCTGCTGATCTCGTCTCGGGGTGTCTGTCGGAGCTTGTTCATCACACGCTCTATAGGCGCCATGCACAATGGGCCTTGGCGACCGTACCACTGGACGCCACCTCGATCGGAGCTCCACTGCCATTACTTCAATGTCAAGCACAGTCTGTGTTCTCCCTGCATGTGTCTTCTTGCTTCTGAGGACAATGTCTATGTCACTGTACATTCCATTTCATTATATTTGTTCATGGCATGTAAACAATACAAATTGTTGTTGACCTTCAAATACATTATGTTATTTGAAAGACTTTTGGTGTTTCTCTGGTGTGATTCCTCTGTCTCTCTCTTCGTGATTATAAAAGCATAGTGTGTTTTCTGTTATACAATAAGTATTTCTAGGGCGGGCTTCATGTATGTTCTTCTTCAGTTTAGGTAAACTCTTAATTCATCATTGGGCAGTGAAATTGCATAATAACATTCTTGGATACACTGAAGTGTTGAATTCATAGAGAGAAAAACTAGCTTATATAATAATGCAAAGTGAATTCATTAATTGAAGCATTTATATACATGCACATACACATAACGAGATAACTGAACAGATAAACAGATGTAGATGTAGGTATATACATGCACATACACCACACATTTTATCATGAATGTTAGTATCATTACCTTCGTATTTTCATTATGCTCACAGTTGCAACCACGTCAATTGTTTCATTATTATTTTATCATCTTTATCATTATCATCATTATTATCATTACCAACATTGTTATTATCATTATCATGCCAATTTTGTTATTACTACTACTACCATTATTATTATAATTTCTGTTATCATTATTATTATTATTATTATTATTATTATTATTATTATTATTATTATTATTGTTGTTGTTGTTGTTATTATTATTATTATTATTATTATTATTATTATTATTATTTCTATTATTATTACTATAATTATTATTATTAATATTATTACTAAAATTATTATTATTATTATCATTAGTAGTAGTAGTAGTAGCAGTAGTACAATAATAATAATAATATTATTATTATTATTATTATTATTATTATTATTATTATTATTATTATTATTAATATTATTATTATCATTATTATTATTGTTATCATTAACATTATTACTTTTATGACTATTATCATTGTTAACATTATTGTTAGTAATAGTAGTGGTAATAGTACTATTTTTATTATTTTCATTATTATTATTATTACTATCATATTATTATTATCATTATTATTATTTTTTATTGTTGTTATTATTATTATTAGAAGTACCATTTTCTTATCATTATTGTTATTATTATTATATGTTGTTGTTGTTGTTGTTGTTTTTGTTATAGTTGTTGTTGTTATTATCATTATTATTATTATTGTATTATTGTTATTATTATCATTATTATCATTGTAGTAGTAGTAGTAGTAGTAGTAGTAGTTATTATTATTATTATTATTATTATTATCATTATTATTATTTTCATCATTATTATCATTATTATTATTAATGATATTATCATCATCATCATTATCACTATTGTTTGTATTACCACTATAATAATGATTACTCTTATTGTCATTATCATTACTATTAGTAGTATTACCATTATCATTATCATTATCATTATCATTATCATTATCATTATCATTATCATTATCATTATATATTATTATATTATTATTATTATTATTATTATTATTATTATTATATCATATTATTATATTATTATTATTATTATTGTTATTATTATTATTATCATGTTATTATTATTATCTTCATTAATTTATTTATCATTATTACTTTTATTATTTTCACTATTATTATTATTATTATTATTACTTTATATGTTATTATATTATGTTTTATATTTTATATTAATACCATTATTATTACATTAATGTTATTTAAGTTATCATTAATTATCATCTTATTATTACGGCTCTCAGGCCTTCCCTTCACGATTTTCTCACCCTTAACGGCCGACATAAGTGATAGCATGAGTGACTTACCCAGCATGCCCTGCTCCGGACATGCCAACCAGGTCCAGGAAGTTGCTCGAGGATCTGGGGAGCTCACCTATCACGAGTCAAGCACACAGAGGCAAGTACGATGTGCAGAGACGGTATCGGAAGTAAGTTTCTTTTGTGTCGTGATTCTGTTGGTCGCTGTCCCTCTTCGAAACCTTCTGTCACATTCTCGAGCTGTCCCGTCTTCAGGAAATACGAAGAAGAAGCCAGAGTCTCGTAAACAAAACGATGTGATACTAATGGAGGGCTTGTCGACGTTAGTGCACTTATCATTATGTAAATTTAAGTACCACAAATTAATTCGGTTGTATGTAATATGATGGAAATATGGTTCAGTGTAATCCTCTCCTAAAGTTAACTGAATATTACCCCAGTGGCATGTTTCTCGCGAATACAGAAATATACGCAATATAAAATACGCCATATATACGTACACACCTGTGATCAGGATGTGTAGAAGAGAATGATTGAGTTTATTTGAGTATATGTGAAAGTCTATATGCGTTAATGAATTCAAAAAGTTTATTTATCATCATGATCAATATCCTTATATTATAATCATAATTGTTATTGTTATATACGCAGTATGCGAGTGTGTGCGTTTAACATGTATGTACTCGTACATATAATCATAAACGCAAAACACACACACACACACACACACACACACACGCACACACACACACACACACACACACACACACACACACACACACACACACACACACACACACACACACACACACACACACACACACACACACACACACACACACACACCACCTACTCAAGGACTTGTGCATATGATTGGGTATATAAGAAAATACATAGAGAGAAAGTGCTAATGTTTCGGAGATGACACGTTTCTTAGAAATTGTTGCGTGTTGACAACGGATGTATCTGCGTATATATATATATATATATATATATATATATATATATATATATATATATATATATATATATATATATATATGTATATTTTTATATATATTTATATATTTATTTATATATATATATGTGTGTGTGTGTGTGTGTGTGTGTGTGTGTGTGTGTGTGTGTAAATAATAAAAAAATATATATATAAACATATATATATATACATATATATATATATATATATATATATATATATATATATATATATATATATATATATATAAACACAAATACACACACGAGTATTTGAGTATGGATGTGTGTGCATTCCTCTAAAGTCGCGTGTGTCTACATATCCTTATGTTTAAGTGTGCAATGGTCTGTTTTTGTTCGTGTGTAAGCGTTAATCCCGAATTTCTTCCAAAGCGTGTATAGAAAACGGATTGTAGGCGTCTGTCGCGCCGTGCATGTGACCGCACCCATAATTGCCACATCTACCTTGCTGTCCTCCCTCAGTTACGTGCCTTATGTCCGTGTTTAGCCACACAATTCGTTAAAGATGTTCGTAAATCAGAACTGGAACATGACATATTATTGATTTTGCCTTCCCCTCCCCCTCCCTTTCTCCATGATCTCGGAAGATTTTTTTTTCTTTCTTTCTTTCCTTCTGTCTTTACATCAGTTGAGGATCTGCTAAAGATAAAAATATGTACTTCGTACCTTTTATATGTATAACTGTAAACAAAAAAAAATTATGTTCGTTGATTGATGTATCATAATATGCAGATGATAATAAATGGAGTCATCTGTATGATACATCTATAAGAAAATACCACTGGTGTAACCATATAGGAAATGCCTTTTAGTTTTTTTTTAATCACGTGATTCAAGGTCTTCTTGAAAAAAAAATATTGGACTGTTACGAATATACAAACCTCACTCTACTGTGTTACTCTCAAAGCAAATAAATGGGGAGAGAAACATGAAGATAATGTGAGGGAATGATGATTTAAGGCGCATGGCTAAAGGAATTACCTATAATCTTGTTATTGGTCAGCGAGTTATGGTGTACTTCCCATAGGTAGTTTCATCATCGCAGTGCACTGCGCTGCGGTTGT
>NW_023643391.1:0-9256 GCF_015228065.2 Penaeus monodon | reverse complement strand
AACTACTATACTACTACTACTATATTGATAATAATAAAAATTGATAATAAACAATAATGATAATAATAATAAGGGTAATGAGAAAAATGATAATAATAATAATGAAATAATAATGATAATATAATAACATAATTAATAACAATAATAATAATGAGAATAACAATGAGAATAATAATAATAATGATAATAATAATAATAATAATAAGAAGAAGAAGAAGATGAAGAAGAAGAAGAATGAAATTAATAATGATAATAATAACAATAATAAAAATAATAAGGTTAATGAATGATAGTAATAATGCCAGTACTAACAATAATGATAATAATAATAATGATAACAATTATAAAAATAATAATGATAATTAATAATGATATTAATAATAATAATGATTAATTATGATAACAATGATGATGATGATGATGATGATGATGATGATGATGATGATGATGATAAGAAGGATGATGATGATAATGATGTAAGTAACAATATCAATAATGATGATAATAATAATAATGATAATAAAAAAAAAAAACAACAACAACAATAACAATAATATTAATAATAATAATGATAACAATGATATTTATAATAATAGTGATTATAATAATAATAATAATACAAAATAATAACAATATTATTAATAACTATGATAATGACAATGACATCAGTAACAACGATGGAAATTGCAGTAATATTAGAAAAATAAGAATGATTATAATATAAACGAAAAGACTAGGAATAAGTATAAATTAACAGTAGCAATAATAGAAGCACCACTAATGTCAATGACAGTAAGAATAAGGACAAGATAACATTAATCATAACAAACCATAAAATATCAGGACACACGAGATGGATATATAAATAAAACTCCAACTGGAAATACTGTATATTAATCTATTTCTTTTTTTTTCTTTATGGTGACCCAGCCCATTTTGATAAATAATCATGTCTCCGAAAACGAGGGAAAATTTTAAAATGGTGTTTTTTTTACACCACACCACACACCCACCACACACACCCCCAACACACACACACACACACACACACACACAACACACACATATACGCGCACGAGTGTGTGTGCTATGTATTGTTCCAAATTTACCCTTGGAGTTCTTTTAGACGAAAACGGCACGAATTTAGATTTTCTTTCAATACCTTGGTGAAAACCCGCTTTCAAAAAAAATTCCCCTTTTTCCCTTTTTTTTCTATCTCCAAACGATATGAAAAATAAGCGCGTTGTGAGAGGAGAGGGACTTTCATCCTGCGAAAAAGAGAGTAGTGAGTGATACTAACCAACAATATCGTTTTTTATTCTTGACAAACCTTTTAAAAACCTCCTTCCCTTCCCTCCTTTCCCCTCCGGCGTTGCTCTGTCCCCCCCCCTTTTCCCCTCCCCCGTCCCTCTCGTAGAATGTCGCGTGATGTTGACGGCTCTAGAAAAATTTGGAGCCACCTGGCCACGCTGATCCCCGGCGGCAGATAAGTGAGCCTGTTACATGAAATTTTGTCTATCTTTTTATCAGAACATGTCTTTACCGCTTCTGTTCCGCAAACCAAACCGCAAAAATAGATAAAAAAACCATTTGACGCCCACAAACAATACAAATTAATTCAGATAAAAATCAAATCATATATAAAGCAGGAACTTATCATTATATTCACAGGTTTCCATAATGAGCTAGATACAGCACAAAGTAAGACTTCAGACATTGCCTCAGTAGGAACATGCATACCGTCAAAATACCTCTCTCATATCTAGAGAATTTCAATTTTAGCCATTTTTTCCCCCATGAGGAATCTTCTTCCTCTACTTTTAAAACGATGTATCATTTTATACAAGTAATGCAAAGGATTTTGTCGATCCGTTAATTGTTTAGCGGTCGAATGCGGGTGGTTTTTTTTCTTTTTTGTATTGTGTCTGCTTGCTCCCTTACATTCACTTATTTAAAAAATTTAATTGTTTAAAATTTTAATGCGGAGCCTGCTTTTTGATATAAAAAAGAAAAAGGGGACGCGTATGAAACTTCCTTATATGATCCAAGTGAAAACCCCTTGCAAAGATTACCAGTCAAAGCATAGTGTTAACATCAACGAATAGTTCATCAATATTCATTTTACATATTTAAATGTAAAAATAAATTTTTTAAAAATTTCAGCATGAGTTTCGGATACAAAGACAGCAAAAACTTTACTGGTAAATCATCACCACCCTTGTGATATTAGACTCCTCTGAATCATTAACCTCAGTAATAAAAGAGATAACAATAATTCGGATCATATTAGTAGTAGTCGTAGAAGAAGAGTAGTAGTTCTAATGATAATTTTAGTATCAATATTAGAACTAGTGGTGAGGGTAATAGTAATAGCTGGAGCAGTAGTATCAGTAGTTTATAGTAGTGATAGTAGTAGTAATAGTAGTAATATTAGTGGCAATAGTAGAAGTAATAGTATCCCCACCACAGTAGTTGTGGTAGTAGTGGTAAAGATAGTTGTATCAGTAATGCTAGGAGTAGCAGTAATTGTGCTAGTTGTAGTAATAACTGTAGTTGTAACAGTTATAGTAGTAATAGTAATAACTATTATATAGACTATAATAACAATGACAACGATCATGATAACACCTTGATAGTAATAATGATATTTATAATAATAACAAGATAATAAAGATGATAATGTTAATAATAACACTAATATTAAAATTTTAATATTAACAATAATGATGGTGATAACAGTAGTATAGTAATGATAGTAAGACAACAATAATTATTATAATAATAATAGTAATAATAACAATAATAATAAAAAAAACGATTATGACAGTATAACAATGATAATGATCAGAAAATAATAATGATAATAATGATAATGGTAATAATATAATAATGATAATGGTAATAATAATGATAATAATTATAACAATCATAATAATAATATATAATAATTATAATAACAATAAAAAATAACAATAGTTGGTATGTTAATAGTAGGAATAACAATTATAATGAAAAAATAGGAATAATAGTAATAGTAATGATAATAACAGTAATGAAGAGAATGAAGATACTGATAACAATAATAATGATATTAACATTATTAACAATGCAATTACAATAATGATGATAATAACAATAATAATGAGTATGATAATAATAATAAATGAGTAATAGTAACAACAGTAATATAATGAATATAATTAAACATTAATGATAAAAATAATTGCAATAACAATAGCAATATCTATGATAAAACAATAATAATTGTAATAATGATAATAGTAACAGTAAGGATAATGATACTAATAGAAAAATAAAAACACTAAAAATTAGAAAAATAAAACTAGTAATAATAATGCCAATAACAATAAAGATAATGATAATGATAACAATAATGATAATGATAATGATAATAAGAACAATAGAAAATTATAATAATAAAAGCATTAATAATAATGATAATGATAATGATATGATAAAGATAATGATGATAATTATAATAATAAAAATATAATAATAGTAATAATAATAATAATATAATAATATAATAATAATAATAACAATAATAATAATAATAATAACAATAATAATATAATAATAATAAAGATGATAATAATAGTAATTATAATAATGGTAATCATGATGATAATAATAATGTAAATACTTATACTACTGGTACTAATGAAAAAAAAAAAAAAAAAAAAACTAATAATAGCTAACAAAAATAATAATTAATATTGTAGCCATTATCATTATTGGTAATATAATTCAGTATACTAACAATACACAAATCACCCCAACCTCTAACAATAATTATGATAAGAATGAAAAAAATAGTTATGATAAGACGACTAAAACTGAAAGACAAAATAATAATAATGATATTAAGGATTATTCATAATCAAACCAGTAAAAGTACTTAATCCTCCTTTGTGTTTACTAGAAAAGTAAATGATATATGTATTATTTTTTTATGTTAATGCATAATTTGATATTGTAATCTACTTTTCTCATCTCTATCAATCTGAATCTGGCGGAAGAATGAAAAGAGGGAATGATTAATATTCTCACTTATCAAAAATGAAATATAAGTACTAGGAAATAAACACCTTAGATATATCTGGTCCGTCTTTTCTGGCAGGGAGGGGCCTGCTCAAACCATTCAAATGCTAAACTTAAACTTGTTTAAACCATAAACCACATATGGCAGTTGCTCGAGATACAGGTGGACACATACCACAGGTGGGTGTAACAATATACTGTATAGGTCCAAGTTGCCCTGCAAAAAATATAGAGAGACAAAGTGGGGAAGAAATGATTTTGTATTGTAACACACACACACACACCACACACCAACACCACACACACACACACACACATGCCTCGCACAAATATACATATATTTATAAAGCGTATATATCTGGTTTTACTATGACATATATACAATATAAACAATTTCTAAAAAAGTATGGTTTTTTGTGAATCATATATTATATGTATATTTTTATATAAATATTAACATATATTTTTTATATTATATATTATATTATATATATATATATATATATATAATATAAAATATATATATATATATATACACACATATATATATATATATATATAAAATATTAATATATATATTATATAATATATATATATATACATATATTTTTATATATATTATATATTATATTAAATTAAAATATATATATATATTTTATATAATTTAAATATGTACTTGTTCACACCCATACACACATACAACCAACACACACACATATATGTATTTCTAAATCTCTCTCTCTCTCTCTCTCTCTCTCTTCTCCATAGATATGTATATAGACCTACACACACACACACACACACACACACACACACACATACATACATACATATATATATATATATATATATATATATGTATGTATGTATGTGTGTGTGTGTGTGTGTGTGTGTGTGTGTGTGTGTGTATGTCTATATACATATCTATGGAGAGAGAGAGAGAGAGAGAGAGAGAGAGATTTAGAAATACATATATGTGTGTGTGTGTGAGTGTGTATGTGTGTATGTGTGTGTGAACAAGTACATATGTATAAATATATATATAATATATATATATGTGTGTATATATATATATATATACACACATATATATATATATTATATATATTGTATATATATATATATATATATATAATAAAATAATATATATATATATATATATTTTAAAATATATATATATATATATATTGTATCCATATTTATATACAAATTACATATATATATATGTATATACACAAACACACATACTTTTTAGAAATATGTTTAGATATGTATATATGTACATACGTTATACACAGATATATACGCATTTATAAATATATGTATATTTGTGCGCATGTGCATGTGTGTGTGTGTGTGTGTGTGGGGGTGTGTGTGTGTGGTGGTGTGTGTGTGTGTGTACATATACCACATCATTTCCTTCCTCCATCTTTGTCTCTCTATATTTCTTGCACGCAACTTGGACATATACAGTATATTGTTACACCCACCTGTGGTATGTGCCCACCTGTATCTCGAGCAACTGCCATATGTGGTTTATGGTTTAAACAAGTTTAAGTTTAGCATTTGAATGTTTGAGCGGGCCCCTCCCTGCCAGAAAAGACGGACCAGATATATCTAAGTGTTTATTTCCTAGTACTTATATTTCATTTTTGATAAGTGAGAATATTAATCATTCCCTCTTTTCATTCTTCCGCCAGATTCAGATTGATAGAGATGAAAAAGTAGTTTACATATCAAATTATGCTTAACATAAAAAAATAATACATATATCATTTACTTTTCTAGTAAACACAAGGAGGATTAAGTACTTTTACGGGTTTTGATTATGAATAATCCTTAATATCATTATTATTATTTTGTCCCTTTTATTTTTAGTCGTCTTATCATAACTATTTTTTTTTCATTCTTATCATCATTATTGTTAGAGGTTGGGGTGATTTGTGTATTGTTAGTATACTGAATTTTTTATTACCAATAATGATAATGGCTACAATATTAATTATTTTTTTTTAGCTATTATTAGTTTTTTTTTTTTTTTTTTTTTTATTAGTACCAGTAAATATAAGTATTTACATTATTTTTATCATCATGATGTTTGTTATTGCTATCACTATCATAGTAAAATTATTATAGTAATTATTGTTATTGTTGTTATTATTATTATTGTCAATATTATTTTTTATCATTATTATTTTATTATTATTATTACTATTATTATTATTATTATTATTATTACTATTATTATTATTTTATTATTTATAATCATTATAATCATCATCATCATCATCATCATCATATTATTATCATTATAATTGTAATCAAACATTATTATTATTGTAATTATCATCATTATCTTTATCATTATCATTATCATTATCATTATTATTAATGCTTTTATTATTATAATTTTCTATTGTTTTTATTACCATTATCATTATCATTTTTATTGTTATCATTATCATTATCTTTATTGTTATTTGGATTATTATTTTCTAGTTTTATTTTTCTAATTTTTAGGGGTTTTTTATTTTTTCTATTAGTATCATTATCCTTACTGTTACTATTATCATTATTACAATTATTATTGTTTTATCATAGATATTGCTATTGTTATTGCAATTATTTTTATCATTAATGTTTAATTTTATTCATTATCATTACTGTTGTTACTATTACTCATTTATTATTATTATCATACTCATTATATTGTTATTATCATCATTATTGTTATTGCTTGTTAATAAAGTTAATATCATTTTTATTGTTATCAGTATCTTCATTCTCTTCATTACTGTTATTATCATTACTATTACTATTATTCCTATTTTTTTCATTATAATTGTTTATTCCTACTATTAACATACCAACTATTGTTATTTTTATTGTTATTATAATTTTATTACTATTATTATTATGATTGTTATTATTATTATCATTTTTATTACTAATATCACTATTATTACCATTATCATTATTATCTTATTATTTTCTTGATCATTATCATTGTTTTTACTGTCATAATCGTTTTTTTTATTATTATTTTTATTATTACTATTATTATTATAATAATTATTGTTGTTCTTACTATCATTACTACTACTACTGTTATCACCATCATTATTGTTAATATTAAAATTTTAATTTTAGTGTATTATTAACATTATCATCTTTATTATTCTTGTTATTATTATTAATATCATTATTACTATCAAGGTGTTATCATGATCGTTTTCATTGTTATTTTAGTCTATATAATAGTTATTACTATTAATACTATAACTGTTACAACTACAGTTATTACTACAACTAGCACAATTACTGCTAAATCCTAGCATTACTGATACAAAATATCTTTACCACTACTACCACAACTACTGTGGTGGGGATACTATTACTTCTACTATTGCCACTAATATTACTACTATTACTACTACTATCACTACTATAAACTACTGATACTACTGCTCCAGCTATTACTATTACCCTCACCACTAGTTCTAATATTGATACTAAAATTATCATTAGAACTACTACTCTTCTTCTACGACTACTACTAATATGATCCGAATTATTGTTATCTCTTTTATTACTGAGGTTAATGATTCAGAGGAGCTCTAATATCACAACGGTGGTGATGATGTTACCAGTAAAGCTTTTGCTGTCATTGTTATCCCGATAACTCATGCTGAAATTTCTTATGAAATTTACTTTTACATTTAAATATGTCAAATGAACTATTGATGAACTATTCGTTGATGTTAACACTATGCTTTGATCTGGCTAATCTTTGCAAGGGTTTCACTTGGATCATATAAGGAAGTTTCATACGCGTCACCTTTTCTATTTTCATATCAATAAAGCAGGCTCCGCATTATAAGTTTAAACAATTAAATTATTTACATAAGTGAATGCTAAGTGGATGCAAGCAGACACATATACAAAAAAGAACAAAACCACACGCATATACGACCGCTAACACAATTAACGGATCGACTGGAAATACATTTGCATTATCATTGTATAAAATGATACATGCGTCTTAATGTAGATGGAAGAAGATTCTCTCATGGCGGAAAGAATGGCTCATCAATATGAAATTCTCTAGATATGAGAGAGGTATGTTGACGGTATGCATGTTCCTACTGAGGCAATAGTCTGAAGTCTTACTTTGTGTCTGTATCTACGCTCATTATGGAACCTGTGCAATATAATGATAAGTTCCTGCTTGCATATATGCATTTGATTGTATCTGAATAATGTGTATTGTTTGTGTGCGCGCTCAAGTGTGTTTGTATCTATTTGTGCATGTGTTGTGTTTGCGGGAACAGAAGCGCGTAAAGACATGTAATCTGATAAACAGATAGACAGATATGCATGTATACGAGGCTCACTTATCGCCGCGGGATCAGCGTGGCCAGGGTGGCTCCATATCTCACTTCTAGAGCCGTCAACATCACGCTGACATTCTACGAGAGGGGACGGGGGAGGGAAGGGGTGTGACATGAGCAGACGCCGGGAGGGGAAAGGAGGGAAGGGAAGGCAGGCTTTTAAGAGGTTCGTCAGAGATATAAATAAACGTATATTGTTGGTTACTGATATCACTCACATACTCTCTTTTTCGCAGGATGAAAGTCCCTCTCCTACTCACAACGCGCTTATTCTTCATATGCGATTTAGGAGATAGAAATAAAATGGAAAGAGGAATATTTTATTGAAAGCGGTTTACACCAAGGTATTGAAAGAACTCTAAATTCGTGCCGTTTTCTGTCTAAAAAGAACTCCAAGATAATTTTCGGAACAATACGATAGCACACACACTCGTGCGCGTATATGTGTGTGTATGTGTGTGTGTGTGTGTGTGTGTGTGTGTGTGTGTGTGTGTGTGTGTGTGTGTGTGTGTGTGTGTGTGTGTAAAATAACACCATTCTAAATTTATCCCTTCGTTATCAGCGAGACATGATTATTTTATCGAAAATGTGGCTGGTGTCACCATAAAGAAAAACAGAAATAGATTAATATACAGTATTTCCAGTTGGAGTTTTATTTATATATCCATCTCGTGTGTCCTGATATTTTATGGTTTGTTATGATTAATGTTATCTTGTCCTTATTCTTACTGTCATTGCTATTTTTTTATGTTTTTAATCACTATTATTACTCACATTGACATTTGGTGCTTCTATTATTGCTA
>NW_023643390.1:0-9256 GCF_015228065.2 Penaeus monodon | reverse complement strand
AATTTTTTTTTAAAAAGGCGGGGGTTTTGCCATTGCTTTCCGCTGGGTTTTATCGGTCACATCTTTTTTACCCGGCACTGACGAGCTGGCTTGGCCCCCCAGTGGCTAGGCAGGCAACGAGGTAAATTTTCCTTCCCCAAGGGAAACAACGCGCCGGCCGGTGACTCGAACCCTCGAACTCAGATTGCCGTCGTGAAGTCTTGAGTCCGAGCTTAACCATTCGGCCCCCGCGGCCCCCATTGTTGTTGTTACTATAATCATTTTAATAATAATAATAATTTAGCAGTAGAGTAGTAGATTTTGTTAGTTTGTTATTATTATTATTATTATTATTATCATCATACCATTTATTTTATTATTATTTTATTATTTAATTATTATTATATTTTATTATTATTATATTATTACTATTGCTATACTTTTAATTTTTTTATACTATTATTGTTATTATTAATATCATTGTCATCATCTCACATCTCATCATCATCTCATATTCATCATTATTTTTATTTTCAAACCATCATTTTGCAAGGTAAAGATAATGTAAGATAATAACATTAATAATATAATGAAAAAATAACGATTTTAAAGTAATAGTAAAATGATAATAAAATGAATATAAAATAATATATTATTATGATAAGATAATTAAAATAATGATAAAATAATAAGTTTATTATTATCATATCACATCATCATCATTCTCTCATATAAAAAAATCTCATCTATCTCATCATAATCATCATCATCATCATCACATCATCATACTTTTATGATTATAAGGGAAAATAAAAACAATAATGATAAAATAAAAAAAATAATAAATAAAAAAATAATAATAAATAATAATAATATAATAATAATGAAATGATAAATTTTTTATTATTATTATTTTTATTAACAACAAAAAACAACAAAAAAAACAACAACAAAACAACAACAACAACAAAACAACCCCCCCCCAAAAAATAAAAAATAATAATATTTTATTATTTTTATAGTAGTGTGTAGTAGTAGTAGTAGTATAGTAATGAAAAAAATTTTAAATGGTAAAATAGTTAATAATAATGATAAAAAAATGATTATAAGAAGAAAACTAGAATGAAATGATAATTTAAAATATGACAATATAAGAAATAAAAGAAATGAAGACAGTAAAAAAATAATTGGAAGTCAAACAATACTAATTTTTGAAAGATAAAGAAATTCTAATATAATATAATACTAATGATAATAAGGATTTTAAAGGAAAAATAATAATAATGTAATAGTAATGATGATAATTACAAAACAAATGATAAAATAATTTTAAATTTTTTAATAATGGAATGATGAAGCAGTAACAATAATAAAAATAATAATAAATAAATAAAAAATAAAATAATAATAATAAAGAAATTTTAAGAAGGTAAGAACAAAAATAATAGAAGAAACTTATAATAGGATAATAGTAAAGATTGAATGCCTGCCCTTCCTATTTCTGTATGAACTCTTTTATAGAATAAAAAAATCTCCCAGAGGAGAAAAAAATTGGGTAATTATTTGGAACAAAGCGTCTGCCCCGGAAAGCCTTTGGGTTGAGTTCTGTCAGGCAAAAACTGATATCATTTTTGTGTGGGTTTTTCTCTCCCCCTTTTCCTCTCCCTTTTTTCTCTCTCTCTCTCTCCCCTTCTCTCTTTCTCTCCTTCTCCTTCTCTCTCTCTCTCTCCTTTCTCTTTACCCCCTCTCTCCTTTTTTTTTTTCCTCCCTCTTCTTTTCCCTCTCTATTTCCTGTCTTCTCTCTCTAATCTCTCTTCCCCTTTTCCCCCTCTTTCTATATTATTCTCACCCTACCTTTCTCCCTTTTTTCCTTCTTTTCCCCATCGTCCTTTTTTGATTTTCATTTTTTTCTCTTTACTAAAGTAAGAAGAGGAACGAAAGCGAAATGACTTTAAAAAAAATCCTTGAAAATGACACGAATAAAAAAAATGGAAACGGGGGAACTTACACAAGCGGGGAAAAAAAGTATGCCTTGGGGGACATGGGAGAAGAAACAGTGAGAAAGAAAGCAAATACAAAGAAAAAAGAGGACGATTTTGGACATTTTCCCTTTTGGGATTGAATAAATCCGATTACAGGACAGAAGACCAGAAGAATGTTTATCAAGGAAATGGATGATAGGAATGATAGAGTTTCATATCAAAGTCTTTGGTCGGGTGTCTGTTTGTTTTTGTATGGGGGTTTTGGGAGAGAGAGGGAAAATATATTAATATAATATAAATATATATAATTTTAAAATATAAATATATAAATATAATATTATATCAGTATTATCTGTGTTTATTTTACAATATAGGGAGGGGGGGGAAGAGAGGGAGGGGGAGAGGGAGGGAGGAGGGAGAGAGAGGGAAGAGAGAGAGGGAGAAAGAAAGGGAGAAAGAGGGAGAGAGAGGGAGAAGAAAGAGAGAAAGAGAGAGAGGGGAAAAAGAGGAGAGAGGGAGGGAGGGGGGGGGAGGGAGGGAGGGAGAAGGGGAAGAGGGAGAGAGGGAAACGTAGCGTTTCAAAAGGTCAGACTAAAAATGGTCTTTGAGGATTCCGCGTCACCCAAAACCCAAAAACTGAAAGACAAAAGTAGACGACGTTGGAAAGGATGAGGAGGCAGATAAGGACATGTCAGCGAAACTCGGGTAAAAGAAGCAAGGAAAAGATATGGTTCAGAGCAGCGGAACGGGAAGGAAAACTGGATCCCCGGAAGCCGTGGGTAAAGGGAAAAAGAATATCTTGTTTTACATTTTATATTTACTCTTTTCTGCGTCCGTCTTCGGCGACACTATTCCTCGGGGTATTTCTTTACTGCTCACGAACAACCAATTTCCGTAATGAGTTTCCGTTCAGAATGAGGGAACGACTCTTAAATATGATAGCATTCTAGCTTTCATAAAAACAAAACACACACAACACACACACAACACACACACACCCCACACACACACACACACACACACACACACCACACACCACACAACACATAATATAGATATTTATATATACTATATTATATATAAATAATAGATATATATATAAATAAGATATTATGTATATATAATATAGATATATATATATATATATATATTTTAATATATATTATATAATATATTTAAAATAATATATAGATATATATATATATATAATATATAATATAATTTTAAAATATAATATATGATACACAAAATACATATATATACCCCACATACATACATGGGATAATAAAATCATACATACATATATAAATATATAGTATAAAATATATATATATATATATAATAGAATATAATATATATATATATATATATACATCTATGCATGTATATTTATATATAGGTATATAAAATATAATATATATAATATAATATATATATATATATAATATATATATAAATAATATATGTATACATACAATATATGGGGTGTATGAACTAAGTATGGGACACACACACGCATATATAAAATGGAGTGGGGTGTATGTGTATGGATGGATGTATAATGTATAGTATATGAAGATATGATAGTATATGTAATGTAATGTATAGGTATAGATAGTATAGGGCATATGCATAGATAATATATAATAATATATATATATATATAATAATATATTAATATATAAATATATGTATATGGATATATGATTGAATGTACATAGTATATAATATATATATATAATATATATAATATTTTAATATATATATATAGTGTGGTGTGTGTGTGTGTGTGTGGGGTGTGTGGTGTGGTGTGTGTGTATGTATTGTATGGTGGGTGTGTGTGGTATGTGTTGTATGTGGTGTATGTGTGTGTATGTGTGTGAATTGGGTGTAGTGTGTGTATGTGTGAGTATGTGTGTGTTTTGGGGTTTGGGGTGTGTTGTGTGTGATGTGTGTGTGTGGTGAGTGCATGGCTGGCGGGTGCATGTGCAGTGCGGTGCGGGGGCGTGTGCGTGGCGTGTGCGTGTGTGGGGTGGTGTGTGTGTGGTGTGTGTGGTGTGTGTGGTGTGTGTGTTGTGTGTGTGTGTGTGTGTATGTATGTATGTATAATTTTCTAATATATATATAATATAGAGATATATATATATTATAAGATATTATAGCGTGTGTGGGTGTGGGTGTGTGTGTGTGGGTGTGTGTGGGTGGTGGTGTGTGTGTGTGTGTGGTGTGTGTGTGGGGTGTTTTGGGTGTTTGGGGTGTGTGGGGGGGGTGTGTGGTTGTGGTGGTGTTGTGTGTGTTTGTTTTTGTTGTTGTTGTTTGTTTCTTATTATTTCTTTTGTGTGGGGTATGTGCGTACGATATAATATATATATAATATATAAAATTATATATATATATATATATATAGATAATATAAATTATAATGTAATATATATAGTAATATAGATATATATATATAGATATAATAATATATATAAAATTGAAAGAAGGATGATATGATATAGAATAATAAATAATTATATATATATTAAAAAAATCTATAATATATATATAAATATTATATATAGGAAAGATATAGGGAAGATATATATATATAGATATAAAATTAGATATAATAAAAAAAAAAAGAAAAAAAAAAAGATAATGGGGGAAGGAAGGGGGAAAAAGAAAAACCCATGTTTTTAAAAGATGGGGGGTGGGGGGGGTGTTGAGGGGAGGGGGGAGGGGATTGGGGGGAGGGGTAGGGAGTTGGGGAGGGGGGGGGGGGGGGGGGATGGGGGGGGGTGAGGCAGGCATGGCAGGGGCAGGCAGGCGGGCGGTGCGGGGGGCGGGCGGGCGGGGGGGGGGGGTGGGGTGGGGGGGGGGGTGGGGGGGGGGGGGAGAGAGAAAAAAAAAAAAAAAAAAAAAAAAAAAATAAAAGGCGGGTGGGGTGGGGGGGTTTTGGGGGGGGGGTGTGGGGGGGTGTGGGTGGGGGGGTGGGGGGGGGGGGGGGGGGGGTGTGTGTGTTCTGTGTTTTTTGGTGGGTTTTTGGGGGGGGTTTGGTTTTTTTTTCTTAACCGGGGGGGGGAGGCGTACGATAAAAAAAAAATAAAAAAAAAAATAAAAAAAATAATAGTAATATATATAGATAAAAAGGGAATAAAAAAAGATAATATAAAAAAAATAAAAAAAGATATATAAAAGGGGAAAAATGAAAAAAAGGAATATATAAAATTTTAAAAAAAAAAAAAAAATAAAAAAAAAATATTTTGGAAAGGGGTAAAGGGAAAGAAAAAAAATAAAAATAGATAATAAATTTTAACTTAAGAAAAAAAAAATGATAGAAGAAGGTGGGAACACCACCACCCACCACCACCGGGGTTTCCACCACACGACAAAAAAAAAGGGAATAAAAAAAATAAAATGATAAAAATAAAAAAAAGAAAAAAAGAGAGAAGAGAGAAAAGGAACAAAAGGGGGGCAAACAAAGGGGAAAGGCAAAAAAAACGGGGGAAAAAGGGGGAAAAAAAGAAAAAAAGAGAAAAAAAAAAAACAAAAAAAGAACAAAAGAAATAAAGAAAAAAAAAAAAAAAAAAATAAAAAAAATAAAAAAAAAAAAATTAAAAAAAAAAAACAGAAAGGGGGGGAGGAAAAGCAAAGGCTTACAACAACACAAAGGGGGGGAAAATAAAAAATAAAAATAAAAAAAAAAAATAAAAAGGAAAATAAAAGAGAAAGAGGAAAAAAGAAGGGGGGGGGGGTAGGGGCCAGAAAAAAAAAAATAAAAAAAAAAAAAATAAAAGAAAGAGATAAAATAGGAGATAGGAAAAAGAATATAGAGAAAGAGAGAGAAAAAGAAAAAAAGGAAAAAAAAAATATTAATAAGGTGGGGAAAAAAGGGAGGGGGGGAGGAGGGGGGAAAAGAAAATTTAGAAGAGAGAAAAAAAGGAAGAGAAGAGAGAGAAATAGGAGAAAGAAAAAAAAAGGGAAAAAGATATGAAGAAAAAAGAGAAAAAAAGATAAAAAAGATAGAAGGAGAAAAAAAAAAGAACACCACACCACCCCCCACCCAGGGAAAAGAACCAAACCCAAAACACATAAAAAAAAAAAATAGAGAATAAAAAGAAAAAAAGATAAAAAATAAAAAGATTATAAGAATAAAAATAATAAAAAATTTAAAAAAAATTTTAAAAATAATAATTTTAGATAATAAATGTATACAAATATAATAAAAATTAAAAAATAAAAAAAAAAAAAAAAAAAATATAAAATAAATAAAAAAAAAAAATTTATTAAAAAAAAAATTTTTAATAAAAAAAAAAAAATAAAAATATATATAATATTATAAATATATAATATATAATATATAATAAAATGTAAAAAAAAATTGGTGGCAAAATTTTGAAATTTAAAAAATAGAATAAGATATATATATATAAATATAAATATTAAATAAAAAATACAATATTATAACATTATAAATTACAAATAAATAAAAAAATAACAAAAATATTTTAAGATAAAAATATATATATAATATAATATATTACAATAGATTATACATATATATATAAAATAATATAAATATAATAATATAATTTTAAATTAAAGACTATAATTTTAATTATATAATATAATAATATATATACATATAATAATATATCAAAATAAAAAATAACGCAAACACATCACACCCCAAAAAACACAAAAACCCACACACCCCAAAAAAAAAAACCCACACCAACACCCCCACAACACACACACAGCACACACACCACACACCCCACAACACACACACAAAACACAACACACAAAACACACACACACACACACAAAAATAAAAATATAAAATATAAATATAATAAATAATAAAATAATGTCTATTGTAATATTATATATAGTATATATATATATAATATAATAAAAAATTAATAATATATAATATATTAATATAATAAATATATATCATATAACATAAAAACAAAAATAATATAATTTTAAAATATATAAATAATATATAAATATATTATATGGTGGTGTGGTGTGGGTGGTGTGTGTGTGGGGGGGGGGGGGGGTTTGGGTGTGTGGTGGGGTGGGGGTTGGGTGTTTGGTGTGGGGGTGTGTGTGGTGGGTGGGGGGGTGGGGGGTGGGTGTGGTGGGTGTGTGGGTGTGTGGTGTGTGTGTGTGGTGGTGGGGGGTGGGGGGGGGGGGTTGTGTGTGTTTTTTTTGTTTGGTAAAGTAAAAATTGCAAATAAAAAGATATTTTTAAAAATTTAATTAAAAATATATAATAATTAATATATTTATAAAGAGTTTTGATTATATTATATAATAAAAAATAGAATATAATAAAATATAATATATATATAGATAAAATAAAAATATAAAATAAATAATAATATAAATATGTAAATTATTACAATATATGAAACCCCCACACATATATTAAAATATGAAATATTTAATTATGTTAAAAATTAGATAAAAATATAAAATAGATATAAGATAAGATATATGGTAGAAATGGATATATATATAAAAAATTTATGGGAATATAAAATAATAAATAAATATAGATATATTATATATTATACAAATAACAATATATATATATATATATATATAAAATAATATAAATATAATAATTAAAAATTTTATATTTTGGGAAAAAAAAACCCACAATAAAAAAAAACTAGTTTCTTTGAAATGAGACTCAGTTTCAAAAATCCCCGGATTAGAAAAGGAAGAGTGTTTTGCATTCTATATATAATATATATAATTTTAAAATTTTATATATATATAAAAATAAAATATATATTTTAAAAATTTATTAATATATGTATAATTTTAATGAAATATATAGAAATTATATAAATAATAATATATATATATAATATATATATATATATATATAATTATTTTGTATTATATATAGTATATATATTATGAATATTATATTATATATAAAATATATAATATATTTTATGTATTTTATGTAAATATAAAATTTCAGGGGGCCGGGGGGGCCGAAGGGTTAGAGCGTCGGCTAAAGATGTCACGCGGAAATCGAGTTCGACTTTCGAGCACCGGCCGGCGCGGGTTCGCTTGGGAAAGGAACTTACCTGGGTGCCGGCCTAGCCGGGGGTGGGGGGGCCCAGCCCCCAAGAAAGTGCTGGCCCAAGCCGGAAAAAAATAGGAGAAAGAATTAAAAAAAAAGGGAAAAACCCGGCATCTCCGTGGAAAGGAACTGGGGGGCCCTACCACTACCATCCAAAAGCACACAACGGAAAACTGCAATAATATCATGCTGAGACCCCGGCGGTCAAACAGAAAAACCGAAAAAAAGGGAAAAGGGGGGAAAAGGAAAAAAAAAAAAAGAAAAAGAGAAGAAAGAAAAAAAAAAAAAAAAAAAAGAAAGGATATAGAAAAAAAAAGAAAAAAATATAGAAAAAAAAAAGAAGAGAAAAAAATAAATAAAGAAAATAAAAATAAAAAATAATAAAAAGAGATGAAAGAAAAAATAGAGAAAATAAGAGAAAATAAAAATATAAATATAAAAAATATATTAAATATAATAAAAAATAAAAATAATAAATAATAAAATAATAATTATAAAAAAAAATATATTTTAAATATATAAATAATATATATATATAATAAATATATAAAAAATATATTAATTATATTATATATATAAAATAAATATATATATATAATACTATATACATATAATCTCTTTTAAAGGTGGTTTATGTTTTAGCCCCCGTGGCTCAGCTGTACAATTGCAGTTTCACGTTTTTGAGTCTTTGGGGTGAGTACGTGGTAGGGTCCCGTTTTTCCTTTCCCCGGAGGTGCCCGGTGTTACCTTTTAGATAACATTCTTCTTTTTATCCGGGGTTGGACCGCACTTGACTTTGGTGGCCCCCTCACCCCGCGGTAGGGCAGGCAAAGAGGTGAAGTTCCTTTCCCAAGCGAACCAACGCCGGCCCGGGGACCGAACGCCAATCAGATTTCCGTCGTGCAGTCTTGAGTCCGACGCTCAACATTGGCCACCCCGGCCCCAGGAAAATATTATATAATTTTAATACAAATATAATTAATAAAAATAAAAATAACAAATTAAAAATTTTTATACAAAATAAAAAAAATATAGTTTAAAAATTTTTAATTATAAAATATATAAAATATTTTTTTGAAAATTTTTTATAGATATATATATTATATTTTTATATAAGAGTATAATAAAATTTTAAATATATTAAAATAATATAAAAATTAATAAAAAATTTTTTATATTTTAAAGATTATTTAAAAAT